>NC_056739.1:310613538-310621038 GCF_019279795.1 Protopterus annectens
CACACACACACACACCCACATATATATATATATATATATATATATATATATATATATATATATATACACAGAGAGAGAGAGAGAGATGTATGTATACACACACACGATACATGTGTATGTTTGTAATCAATGTGAGCACAACCTCTTACTAAGGTTGACTGATTGTGGTGTTAAAAAGAGTGACTTCACATTTAGTCATACAGCTGTTAATGCAAATACTGCTGTGCTGAATTGTTGGTGGAAGAACTGAGGGTAGGTAGCAGTGAAATTGTTGCTGTAAGTAATAGAAGTTTATTGTGTTGATGGTTGTTGTATAATATGCTACTTTAAGTAATTGTTTAGTAGTAAAATCACTATTCAAAGTTTATCCCTGGCTTTGGGCTTTTGTGTAGTAACCCCTTCCATACTAGGAGATGTGTGAGAGTTTACTACAGTATGGAATGGGAATATATTATCTTCCTGCTGTTGCGTGACCTCAGAATTTGTATATATAAAGTAACTAGGGTGTGGGGGTACAAGGAGAGCTTGCAAGAATCGGAAGTATTAATGTTTTATAGTGTTTTTGTTAAAATAGTATGTCTTGGTGGTATTCAATACTTTCAGGTTTCGCATTTATCATGAGGCACTGTTATGTGTATAAACTCTTTGATGGTTGATCATTCCATGGTTAGCAACTTTAACCATTCATGATACTAATATATATATATATATATATATATATATATATATATATTTTTTTTTTTTTTTCATTTATTTACTTAATTATTTATTAATATGTTTATTAAATTCATTCTTGTGGACAATTTTTTCTGACTTCACCCCACCCATCTCCCGTCTATTCCTAATCCTACTCACACCTCCTCTACTGAAATTAGTATTGTTAAAGTCCTTTTGACTCTTTCCAAAATTTAAAATGCCGGTTCCATGTGTACTGATAATATCCCTGAATGCCTTGTATGCCTGCAGAGAAGTTTTAATTTCCATCTGGCAATGCCCCCTCCATCAACTCCTCTGCCTGAGTCTTTCAACTGGTTACCTTCCTGAGGATGTTGAATGCAGCATTTGTGGTACACTTTCATGAAGATGGTCCCTCTACTGACTCTGGAAATTACAGACCTATTAATCTAACTAGTATTTACAAAGCTATGGAATGTATTACAGTTGAATTAATAAACACCAGTATAGTTACCTTATTATCTTGCTTACACATCATTTCAGCTTTGTAAAAGGCAGATCGTATCTGTTCAGCCTGGCTGAATTCTTTTAAAGACTTACTGAGGCTGTGGATAAAGGACAGTGCAGTCAATGTGTCAACATAGACCTCACCAAGGCCTTCAGCACTATCCCCCTTTCTGGGATTATTGGCAAACTCTCCAAATCCAACATTAACCCATACATAACTCACTAGGTATATAAGTGGCTGTCTGATAGGACATAATGATAAGACTGAGGGTATTTGCTTTAAACACAACAATGCCAACAATGGTTTCCAACAGGCCTTTTTCATAGGGCCCCTCTTGTTTGGCACATCTACTTCTTTGACATGAAAGTTACATTTCTTACGCATCAGTCTATTCTAGGCAAAGGCAGTGCAAGTGCACTTTCTCAGGAAAACCTGGAAATGTTTTTTTTCCTCTTAAGTAATATTAGTTTCTACCTTCTCCCACAATTCATAGGTAATTAACAACTTCTATTCCTTATGACTTACCAAAGGATACAACTGTTTTACTTGCGTAACCAGAACTTTTAATTTTCAGGTAATATGAATTTAACCCATTACAATAAAAATGCATGTTGCAATAAAATAATAGAATAGATTCTCCTTGCGTGTCAGGCAGTGCAGTCCTCTATCTGCCTTCAAACTTAACTAAGACAATTGGGTTGGTACCCTAAAATACCCCACGGGACTTATATGTTTTGTACTCCTTGAAAAAGATGGTAGAGACAGAAGGCAGTGCCTTGTATTTCCTATGATTCCTATGAAAACAATATGAGGTGAATACAGCAATAACTTTGTGTTTCCCACCCAGCAAACCATTCTCTGTCAGAGATTATTCATGTGAGCTTTCTCAGGAAAACCTGACATTTTGAAAATAAAGTGAAGTTTAATTTGGTGGAAGAGAAAGGTGACAGTCTGAAAGAGTGCGTAGACGAATTTTACATGCAAACATTTCTTCTCGAGAATGTGAGAAGTTTGTACTCTATGAAATCTAAAAGAGAAGGAACTATGCCCCTTGAAAGTACAGGGTGGGGCTAGGTAGGGAAAGATGGCTGATGCTTGGGTTTAAGAGTGGAGCGGAATGGTGTTGCAGTATAGTATAGTATAGCAATAATACTATATGTCTTTGGCTTCTTGACGATATAGTATTGGGGGAGTACAGATATTAATTAAATATGGAAAGTATGTATTCAGGTTAGAATGGGTTTTCAAAAATATCCAAGCTGTTTTATGAACATTCCTAGACAAAGAAAGGTGCCTCATTTATTTCAATACATACACATTTATAGCCATTTCTGGGAGCTGAAAGCTGGACTTTTAAACATGTATTTAAAGTTGTTTATGAAACTTTAAAGGAATGTAAGTTTTGCTGGTTACTGGAGGTAATGTATGAAGGAGAGTCATGACAACAATAGTGACAAATAGTACAGATTCATTGCTTGTGTTGAAAATATTTTTGAATGAAAGATGAGGGATTTAATAATGTTCTTTAGGTAAATCAAGAGAGCTTTCTTTATGTGAGCCATAGATACTAATGGCAAACCTTAGATAAGGGTTTTATTAGATGAAGTAAATGCTTCTCATATGTGTAAAAGGTAGAGTATCAGTGAAGGTCTGATTGGAACCAGTTTTTACAGGGGTTGATGAAAATTAACTAAGACTTGCAATAAACTCACTGTTGCTTCTGGCACATGTACTTACATTTACAACGAGGTTTGTGGAAAATGTGTCAGCATATGCAGATGATTTGTATGTGTTTCTACGGCTCAGTGAGCATGTGGCAAAAAATATTTTTCAGGTTGGCAGATTGTTATATTAATGATGAAAGATTGGGAAAAACAGATAGAAAAGTGAAGGAATGTGTGCTAAGATTAATTCTACAGAGTTTTTGATGAAAAAGATTGTTCTGGGTATTAGAATAAAATATCCAAGTCTTTCATTGGGGGTTAGGAAAAGTAATAAGATAACCAGGCGCAAAAGGTACAGCTTGGAGAGGGCCGATTAGGCTGTGGGTCGGAATTCAGTTAGGAAAAATAAACACATTTTTGGTTTAAGACCTTTTTGGGTCTTACTTTCATATGTAGTATCACACATCTCGTGTATTCAAAGGAGACACTGGGGCTAGGTATGCGTTCAAGTCGTTTATTATACGTGTACACATCAGGAGCTGTAACTGGTACACATACGTCATACTTCATATGCTTAATGACTGACTTGTTACTTCTAACACACACACGTGCATCTCCATTCAAGCTTATATTCACAATGACTGAGTACACAAAATGGCACTGATCTCGCACGTGCTCAGTAACTTATATCCATGCGCTGTCTAGCTACAGTGGCTGACTAGGTTCAATATACACACAGATCTACATGTAATTTCAGTTTTTTTTTTCCAGTAGAAAAAAAGTTTGAGAAAATATCATCCTGATTTTTCAGTAATATTATCTACAAAATTTATCCTTGTAAGATATATATTTTTGTATATTAAACTACTAGACTAGATGGTAGGTTGGGTATGATCCCTCTTGGCACTGTTTGATATTATTATGGAAGTTGGTAAACAGGAACTTAGTAGTGGTTTAAAAATAACTTGTTATTACAAAGTTGAAGGGAAAAGAATGGAATGAGGGAATATAGAATAAAAGGAAGCTAGTGAGAGCTACATGAGTTATATGTGGAAGTAAGTAATATCATGGAGGATTGTATATATGGAAGTAATTTGTTATGATGGGAGAAAAAAGTTGTATAATAAAGTGATAAATGATGTTTGTAAGACTGCCTCATGAGGGAAAGAGCAGAAGTAGTAAAAGAATGCATGTATGAAATGTAGAGTAAGCCATGTAAACCAGGGTACATATGGTATAACATTTTGTTATGGAATTCCAAAATAAAAGGCAGAGAAACATTTCTGTAATAGGCAATGTTTAACCAGAAGGGGGAAAAAGTGAAAAATTAGTTTGAATGTTTCTGTCTCTAAATATTTTTGGTTAAGTATTCCTAAAAAATGCAAAACAAAATGGCTTTATGCTGGACCTCAGGATGATGTAGTGTTTAAAGATTTGAAAAATATAAAAACAATGATTATACTACTTGCTGTTGTCTGATGTGTAACAATTGCATATATGGAATACAAAGCATTTATTTTTATAAGAGGCTGGATTACGCTTGGGCTTTTGTTAGGAGCAGGGACATAGGTGATTCTGAGAGAAGACTTTCATGCAATACATGTAAATGAATAATTATTTGAGCATTCTCACTACACAAGTGTCCCTACTCCTGATCCCAACGAATGGACAGTGTCACAGCTCCAATCTGTGGACTAAGTATAAGCAAGCCTGTGAAAACAGACATACTCTGCCTCCTGCCCTGTCTCAAGTGTTTCATGGCAAATGACCACTATGATGGAAGAGAAAATGAAGCAATAAATCATATAGTCTGAAAACCAAACAAATATGTTTCATTTTGGGTGTATACCTTTATTTATACACTGTGACAAGGTCCCATTGACTGTCTGTGGAATGGAGTTATCTTAAATGTAGTGAAGGAAAACGGTGCTGATGTGTGTAACTACTGAAATTACCAACTGATGATATTTCTACTAAAAACTCCTGATGTCCACCACGGCAGTAAAACTTAATAGTAAAATCAAAACTTTAATAAAAAGAATATAACATAAAATAAGCAGTCCTCAGTCTTCCGATAAGCGCTTTCGGCAAATAAGCCTTCCTCAGATCGTATAAAAAGGACTGTTCAGCTTATGTATTTATAAGGCATCACAGCCATTCCTCATTTAGTTCTCTGACACGCCCTTGTTGCAAACCAAAAGGAGGCCAGCTAGCAGAGAGGTATAATTTCCTTCATTGTAATTAAAGGGGCAGTGCTTCTCTTTACTATAGGATTGTATATGAGAAAGCTAATAGCTATGGATGTGAATACATTATATGAATGAAGCAACATTCAAGTAAACGTGCTAATCATATTCCTTCTTTGCTGGAACTTGTATTGGAAAATAACATCTTTATGTATGGGGATTCTTTCTATTTGCAGACATGGGGTGTGGCTATGGGCACCCCATATGCAAATAGTTACTTTAATTGGTTCTGGCTGAATGGGAACATAATGAACTGATACCCAGCACTTGGAAATAATATCTAGTGTACTACGGCCATTTTGTGGATGATGTCTTTATCCTTTGGAGAGGCAGCTCTACACAATTGGACCTTTTTGTCAACTTTATCAACGAGAGCACTGATTTTCTAGAGTTTATGGTTAAACATTCATCGGAGACCATAGAATTTCACGATGTAAAGATTCATCTGCATCCTGATAGAGGTATCAGTACAGGAATTCATAAAAAAAGAAACCTGGAGAAATCATTATCTGCATAGGGGGAGTATGCACCCGGGACATATTTTGATAACATCTTTGAGAATCAGATCTTAAGAACCTTAAGATTATGTACTGAGAATGAAGACTTTGTAGCAGAACAGAGAAATATTAAGACACATTTAAGTAAAAGATCCTATAAAAGAAAGAATCTAAGATTGAAGCATGATCCACAGGAATTAAGGAGAGGAAAGGGACGTCCCTACTTCTCTGAACCCACATCGAGTCATCATGAGAGCCTGGATCTTAAAACTCAATCACAGCAACTTAAATGTTTGTTAACATACACTGCTGACAATAAGCAAGTATGTGAAGTTATTAGGAAGTTTTGGCCGGTATTGACAACTGATGACAAAATAAGAGACATTGTAGGTGAACAGCCCAGATTCCTATACAAGAATAATAAGAATTTGAAATGTCTCATTTGCAACAAAGATGGATTTGAAAGAAATAGGCCCAATTCTAATAGAAAGGGCACTTTCAAGTGCTTAAGATGCAAAGCTTGCAACTCCATTGACAGCTCCAATGTTTTTGTACATCCATACTCCAGGCAACAGTACAATTTTAATGTCTATGCTGATTGTACTAGTTCCCACATCATATACTTAGCGACTTGCTGCCAATGTAGTGCTTTCTATGTTGGCAAAACAGATCAACGTCTTAAGGAACGTATCCTCAGACATTTGAGGGTCATCAAACAGAAAGATCCCAATAATGCCCTAGCAGCCCACGTAGCACAGTATCCTTCTCATTACTTTGTATTTAAGGCCATAGAGGCCCTTAGCAGCCCACGTAGCACAGTATCCTTCTCATTACTTTGTATTTAAGGCCATAGAGGCAGTCTGTCAGACCACAAGAGGAGGTGATGTTCCTAATCGCACAGAGCTAAGGGAAACATGCTGGATAATTAAAGAGCAAACAGATCACCAGGCTTGAATACTATTGTGCCATTAAAACCTGCACTTAAGAATAGAAGGAATATGATTAGCAAGTTTACTTGAATGTTGCTTCATTCATATAATGTATTCACATCCATAGCTAATACTTTTTCCATATACAATCCTATAGTAAAGAGAAGCACTGCCCCTTTAATTACAATGAAGGAAATTATACCTCTCTGCTAGCTGGCCTCCTTTTGGTTTGCAACAAGGGCGTGTCAGAGAACTAAATGAGGAATGGCTGTGATGCCTTATAAATACATAAGCTGAACAGTCCTTTTTATACGATCTGAGGAAGGCTTATTTGCCAAAAGCGCTTATCGGAAGACTGAGGACTGCTTATTTTAAGTTATATTCTTTTTATTAAAGTTTTGATTTTACTATTAAGTTTTACTGCCGTGGTGGACATCAGGAGTTTTGAGTAGTGTTTGCCTTTTCTCTTCCTCATGGGTGTCCTTCACAGTGTAAGAAAGTTTTTTATCTAACTGATGATATTTCAGTCAGCACTTCTGGCTTGTTATTGTTATTGGCACTCTGAACATAGACCATAGTACACCGATTCACAATTCATTGTTATACTCTGAACATAGACCATAGTACACCGATTCACAATTCATTGAAATACTCTGAACATATACCATAGTACACCAATCCACAATTCATTGTTATACTCTGAACATAGACCATAGTACACCAATCCACAATTCATTGTTATACTCTGACCCTAGACCATAGTACACCAATCCACAATTCATTGATATACTCTGAACATAGACCATAGTACACCAATTCACAATTCATTGAAGCACTCTGAACATATACCATAGTACACCGATTCACAATTCATTGAAATACTCTGACCCTAGACCATAGTACACCAATCCACAATTCATTGTTATACTCTGAACATAGACCATAGTACACCGATTCACAATTCATTGAAATACTCTGACC
>NC_056739.1:310626038-310696038 GCF_019279795.1 Protopterus annectens
CTTAAACATGAATATTCTAGTAATTAAATACTTGCCACCTTTAAATACTGTTATCTTAACTATCATCCTTACACTGTTTCAGATATTTACACTTAGTGTCTAGCTACATTTCAGAGCATTTTTGCAGTAATATTTAGCAATGCAGGTGATTGGTGTGACAGACCAAGTTGCAGAGGACAGGAAGAAATGGAAGAGCCGAAAGAAAAAGAAGACTTCCACTACATCTTCCCTAGAATGTCAGCTTTTCCTTTATATTATTCTCTCTCCTTCTCAGCCACCCTCCCCTTCTTAGATTCTTCTCATTCAAATGATTCATCATTATCTATTTTGTATTGCTGTGGCATTTCCACTATATATTTATTATCTGTCCATCTTTACATGCTTGTTGTCCCTTGAAAGAACATGTCATACCACAATGCCCATAACTGCACACATACTACTGACACATCAGTCTTTCAGCACTTTTTCTTAGTAGGTTCTAATGCATCACAAATCACTCATGTTTATGACATTAAGACCTGCCATGTTCCTCTGTCCCATATATAAATACCATCTCTTTGCTGGACTGAGAAGATTACACCCCTCCCATTCTGTCCTAGAAATGCAACATTAATCAGATTCAATATTGCCCCTGTGTTTCTTTTAATACTACATCGTTTTGAAAGATCCCATTTCATGATATTATATTACAGTGAAATTTCAGCTGTCTATATTTTCCTTTTGTCAACAACTTTGTTTTTAAACTGCAATTTTTATCCATTTTATTTTTATCTGTCATGAAGATGTGACAGTGACCTATTCATGCTTCCAGTGTAGTATAAGCTCCAAAATGTTCTAACCCAGCCACTGTCAGACATTGTACAACTTTTTAACAGAATCTACAAAATTCCCAGTAGTATGTAACACACATTACCTCCTAGCAGTACCTCATAAATCTGGCCTCCAGTTCCCCTATAAACAGAGCCTTACTGCACTTTCTTTGTGATACTCGGTGATCTGTGCTGCAGGCTCCTGGACACATTTCCTCCCTCCTGCAATCTGCCCTTTCTGACCTCCCTCTCTCTCTCTCTCTCTCTCTCTCTCATTCTCCCCTTCTTTCCTGATTCATACTCTTGTTTCGTCTCTGAAGATCTTTCCTCCTCCTTTCCTGTAGTCCTTTAAATATATGGCATTTTCATATTTCTTCCTTCATTGTTTCCATCTGTTCTAGCTTCTACGCACCTACCATCATCTCAGCTTTCACCCTGCCTTTATTTTCATCCAGTCTTTTACAACCTTTTGTTACCTTCTTCTTTAAGTCTACTACCACGTGTGCCCATTCTAACCCTTGAGCTCACCGGCATGTTCTTTGGCAACCTGTGTTTATAACTTCAAACAACTGACAAACCGTGATGCTGTCTATGAGTTGTAGTACTTCTACCACAGATCATCGCAATTTATTCTCCCTCTGTGGATTATTTGTCTGAAATCATGGCTTCCATTTGGACATCACGGGTTCACAGGATTCATGTCCTCCAGAATCCTACTCACGAAGTATGGCAACGTTTCATCTATGCTCTGGATAAACTTACCTTAGTCAGTATAAATACAATCTTGGGTATCCCCTTAAGAAACACAAAATTCCATTGAAATCTACCCTGTTAATAAAATAAACCATAATAAATACATCTTATCATATCTTTTCATAATACTGCATCAAATCTCTCAGTAACGTTTTGATCAACTTTCCCATAATGCTCTCAATGTGGTATCAGATTCAAGATCGGACATCCGTACATCAGTCTTACTATTCTTTCTGCCGCTTTCTCAGCTCTGAACCTGTTGATGAAGAGCAGCTGCCCTTTCAAATGAAAAGACATAAATGATTGGTGGCTCATAGAAAAATAACTATAAATGTTTCTAGTGTAACAGTGGGTCAGGATCTATAAGGTTACAGTAACATGACATAGCCCTGTCGTAGTGAAGTTACTGCAAATAACCATAAGTGTTTATAGTGTAACAGTGGGTCAGGATCTATAAGGTTACGGTAACACCACATAGCCCTGTCGTAGTGAAGGAACTGCTGCCCAGAACTGCAGATGCCATATGAGTCAGTATGATGTTGCTACTCTTCCATAGTATGGCTTGGTGCTTTTTCTTCCTCTAACATCAGGTAAGTCTTCTGTTTGAGCCATAGCTGTCACCGCTTGTACATGCTTAGTAATACTGAAGGAATGTCTATGTAGTGGTCATTTAGAGAGAAATGGTAACTTGTTTTTAAGGATGGTGTAACCCCCTGGAAGCCCTCCACTTGTTGTAAGTAGATGGCAACTTTGTGTCCAGTCTTCTCCAGACTTCACAGACGAGCTAATATGACATGCATGTCCCAAGACATGAGGAGACCAAACCTCATCACTTGGTACCTTAACTGATTTGTTCCCTCTCAAGTCTGAGACCAACAGTCAAATCCTGGTCACCTCAGATATAGTTGGGACATCTATGCCACGGAGCCGGCACGTAAAGAGTTAAACAACATAGACCTACTCTGGCTGCCTGTCCACACACAAATATGCTTCCCCATACCTGAGAATAATACTGACACAGCATGACAGGATTCAGAAATATGCAGGGTAAATCAGCTGCACTCTGCATGCATAGCATTTTATACAACCTGTCTGTTGGTGCTGAACTGATGTGGTTTACAGCAGGCTGCCTGTGTGAGGGATGTATGGGAAAATGTATTCTATAACATCCCGACGGATGACCAACTATTATTCGTTCATAAATGTTAACGCAGCAAACAAGTTATTTGTAAAAAAGAGACCTGGGATTAGATGCCCAGTCTACAAGCATAGTGGAGCAGTTCAGACTACAGCAAAGGAATCCTGTATCACCTGTCTTCCACACGTGGTAAGTTTTTTTGGTTTGTTTGTTTGTTTGCATGTTTTTGTAAACAGGTGGTCCTCTGGAATTGTCCCATTTATAATGTATGTCTGATAGAAAATAACTCTATAGTAATTACAAGTAGATTAGTAAGAGGTGAAAACATTTCAGTAATCAACATTCCGTTATTAGTTACAGTGGATATAAAAAGTGTGCACACCCCTGTTAAAATGCCAGGATTTTGTGATATAAAAACATGAGACAACAATAAATCATTTCAAAACTTTTCCCACCTTTAATGTGACCTATAGCCTGCACAATTCAATTGAAAAAACAAACAAATCTGTTAGGGGAAAAATATAAAAAATAAAAAAAACATACAATAAGCTGGTTGCATAAGTGTGCACACCCTCAAACTAATACTTTGTTGAAGCACCTTTTGATTTAATTACCGCATTTAGTCTCCCTGTGTACACACCCACCATCAGTGTTGTGCTAGTTACTTATAAAAGTAATAAATTACTATTATTAGTTACTGTTAAGTGAAAGTACTATGTTACTATTACTTATTACTTTTCTAAAAAAGTAATATATTGCTGTTACTATTACTAGTTACTAACTAAAGTAACTAGTCACTGTTGAGTTACTTTTACATAAGTATAGTTTATCAATTCTCATATTCAGATTTACTCACATAGTACTTGTGTGTGAGTATGTAATACATGCTTACTGTACATGAATCCAAGTGTATTAAAGTTGTATACAGTGTTACAATAATGATGAATAGCATTTTACAGTTTACAAAGTCTCACAGGCTAGTCTTTATAGACAGAGTCACAATGTAATACGTAAACCAAAGTATGCACAGCTGGCAACACAGGACCCATAACAAGTTACAACCTATCAAATTTTCAACAATGTACATTAGGCTAATCTGCTAAAACTAATGCTGAGGATGCAAAAATGCTTACAGAAAATATCATATAGGTTTAACAAGACTGTTAACACAACAACATCAACCAAAATATCACTTTATATAACTATTCACAATGACGACACAATGACTGCACATTTCTGTTGGCTCGAAGAAAGAGCAACTTTTCAAAGTGTTCATTTGTGAGTCTATTTCTTCTTGCAGTCAGCATTTGTCCACCAAGACTGAACAGGCATTCAACAGGTGCACTAGCTGGTAGAGCTGTATTAGTGTTCAGAAATATGTTCTTGACTATAGGGTAACTGTTGAGAGAAGATATTTCTCTGGAAGGGTTAGCCAGATACATGTCCATCTGAGAAGATTTGCTGACATTGGCTGGCATCGACTCTTTGAATCTGAAGAAACTATCGTCGGCAGTTAATGCAGAAGTTTCAGATGACCCACGTGCAGTTTCATCCAGTTTCTGCATGGTATTAAGGAGCAGAGCCTTGCCTCTGAGTTTCTACTCTTCACTGTCCATCCATAGCAAACGTAACTGTGGATTTACTATGCTAGCCAGAATGATTTCTTCACGCTCCAGAAGGTGATTAAACCGAGCCTCATTGCCTTTAAGAAGAGCATCAACTAGTGGCACAACAAGCTTCGCAGACTGCCTGACTTCAAACAACTTGTTTTTCAGGCACATAATGGTGGGGATCAGGATTCCCATAAAGCTTTTCAGCTCTGACTGCAGGATGTTCAGAGCCAGTTCCAGGGGCTGCACTGCTTGCACAAACTCAGCAACAAAGGTAATTTCTGCAGGCCTGAAGATGGCAATTCCAGTCTGTTCACATATCTCATTCAGCAAGCCTTCACCCTGTTACAATGAGGTAAATTCTCTCCATCGTGTAGAAAGTGGAATTCCTTCATGTCACATTGGGAATAATCAATGCCAAATTGCACTTATTTTGAGCCACCTCGGCAGCTTGGGTGCTGTGACTAGCTTTGTTCCAAGCAGCATAGCAGTTGTCCATGGTGCTTCACATGATCTTTTTATACTGTGCATCATTACAAGCAGATTCAGCATCTTGCACAGCAGTTAGATTCAATGTGTGTGCTGCACATCTCAGAAGGGGAGGCACTGAACAGGTGTTCTCGCTTTGCCCTGACTGACAGCATGGCTGTCACGCTGTTGTAAATCGCTTCACTATCATCATCCTCATCTTGGGACAGAATGTTTGTAGTCTCAGATCTCTCACATTCTGAGAAGACAGTGAAAGCCTTTACAAAATTACTGCCATTGTCAGTAATTGTTGCACACACCTTTTGATCTATCTTATACTTGATGGGAATGCTCTCAAGAGTTGATGTTATGAGATCATATGTATGCCTCCCCTGTAATCTGTAGCATGACATAGCAGCTGACTTTCTTTGAAGTATGTCACAGTCGATCCAGTGGGCGATGACATCAAAGAAACTATGATTCTAATGGGTCCAAATGTCAGCCATAATGTGCTGCATACTAACAACATTTGTGCTGGAAGAAGCTGCAAGCATGTTCTTATCATTTGTAAGCATATCCGTGTACAGATCATATATCTGCCAAATCTCTGTGGTTTTGCTTAAAGTTAAATCACTGTCTCAAAGCAAAATCTTTCTCACTTCATCATTATTAACACCACACAGAAGTTTGTCTTTTATCAACTGATCTCTCAGATCACCAAATCTGCATGTTTTTGACTTGTTTTTCAACTCAGTTATATATGCTGCAAAAGTTTCACCAGGCATTTGATCTCTTTTGTACAATAGTGCCTTTCCACTGTAATATTCGTTTAAGGGTTGCACATTTCTTTAAATTTACATTTTAAGCAGTCAGGGGTTTCCTGCATTTCAGCTTGTTCCACAATATGGCAGTGTTCCCCCTTCTCTGCACAAACAGCAGGTGCATACACAAATGAATGTTCTCTCTCATTGGCTTGTGACGCAGCTAAACTGAACAGAATAAATGTTTATGTATGTGCGTCTTTATCAGAAAAAGCAGCCTGTATGAAAATATCATATTCTTGCTCAAACACTCTCCAGTTTTCAAAAATATTATTATCAAACACAAGCAGATCAGGTCTGTGAAATCCTTCTGCCATGCCAAATAAGTATCAAACACACACCAGGCACTTGTAATTCTACTCAGCTGCACAACAGTCTCTTTGAAATAACTGTACTCTTTGAAAAGACTGTACTGTAATACTGCACACACTGCCAACACTTTGCACACTTTAGATACTTTGAACAGCTTTAGTTAATGTGAAAAAATTGTAAATTGCGAAAAAATACAGTTGTTTTCTCTTTTTTGAACATTTTATACAATTCGGATATTGTTTCAAATGTTTTCGTAATTATTTCAAGTACTTTTTTCAATATGTCGCAATTATGAACATTTTGTTTATTCAGTAATTGGTTTTTGAATGCTTTGCTTTATATTCATTAAGAGAAAAATCATTTAAATGAGTTTTTAAGAACCTGGAAATATCTGACCTGTTTATGAGTTGTTTGCGAGTCATTTAAGCCACTCTTGTATATTCCTCCATTTCTGACTGTGCGCCTCATGGTTTTAACAAGTTTTGACTTCGGATCCCATTCTGACAACATGTCCCTCATCTTATGTATTCAAATAAGATGACGAGGCTTGGGTGTTCATTTAAGATATTTATTACACACAAACACATCAGGGTGGATGACTGGAACATAAATCTTAAACAAACTAGCTAACTGACTAACTGCTACACACATACATGCTTGCACTCCAGCTGCTTACACAAAATGGCACTCTGCTTGCACATGCTCAGTACTTTTTATGCATGTGCCCATGAACTACAGTGGCTTTAAAAGTACAACACACACACTATGATCTACACTCCCTGTGTTCGAGTGGGTTTCCTCCCACATTCCCAAAACATGCTGCAGGTGGGTTAGACATTCTAAATTGGCTTAAGGTGTGAGTTTGTGCATGTGCATGCCTTCTAAAGGTTGAGCGCTGGGTTGGTGACTCAACAATGTAAAACTCCACTGCAACTTGTTCTGCAGACTGATGATCCACCATGGTGATCCCTAACGGCACAGCCGAAAGGCGAAGAAGAAGACTAGTCTTTATAGCTAGAGAATCACGGATAATAATTAAACCAAACCAGCCAACAGCACAAGACCTATAAAAACCTATTACATTTTGTCTATTTTCAGCAACTAAAAATTGAAACCTGAAAAGAATTTTAAATAGAACATAAAATATTGTCAAGACAAAAGTTGGTTGACCATAGATCCACTTGAAGAGTCCTGCTTGGTGCAGTGGGTTGGGGCATTAGGTGCTCAGCTGATGAGTGATGAGTTTGATTCTGACTGATGGTGGAATGAAGAACCAATGTTATTTATTACACTGCAATGTAAGGAAATGATCTCTAGCAGGCTAGAACTGTCCCAATGTTAGGGCATGTTTTAGTGGGTGACAGTCCCACAGTACCATGGCAGGGCTGGAGTCTGGTCATCATTAGCTTTCACTTCCTTGCAATGCTAAAAAAATAAAGTAAATTTTGTTCCAGATGAATTCTAATGATCTATTATGAATGCTACGTGCTATGAGTTGTGCCAACATTATGTTGTAATTTTTTATTCAAATTGCCACTTCAAAGTGTCTGTTACTTCCAAACATCTGATTACTATCCATGCTATATAGGGACCCCAGAAGTTTTACATCACTCTTTAGGAGGCTATATTACCCACATTGAGAACCACTGGTTTCAGCAAAAGTAACTCACATTTAAGTTACTAGTTACTAAAAAAAGTAATATATTACTATTACTAGTTACTATTTTGAAAAAGTAACTAGTTATATTACTAGTTACTAGAAACTGTAATATATTACAGTAACATATTACTTATTGTAATATATTACTCCCATCACTGCCTGCCATCAATTAAAGAGACTCTGATTAACCCCAAATAAAATCCAGCTGTCCTAGTAGGATTTTCCTGACATTTACTCAGTTGCCTGATACAGCAAAAGCCATGGTTCACAGAGAGCTTACAAAGCAACAAAGGGATCTCATTGTTGAAAGATATCAGTCAGGAAAGGGTACAAACAAAATTCCACAGCATTGGATATACTATGGAACATACTGAAGACAGTCATCAAAAAGTGGAGAAAATATGAGACAACAGTAATATCACAAAGAACTGGACATCCCTCCAAAACTGATGAAAAGACAAGACAAAAACTGGTCCGGGAGGCTGCCAATAGACCTACAGCAACACTGAAGGAGCTGCAGGAATTTCTGGCAAGTACTGGTTATGTACTACATGTGACAACAATCTACCGCATTCTCCATATATCTGGACAATGGGGTAGGGCTGCACGATGGAAGCCTTTTCTTACACAGAAAAACATCCAGGCCTGGCTAAAATTTGCAAAACAATACATCGTCTCCCAAAAGCATGTTGAAAAATGTGTTATAGTCTGATGAGACCAAGGTTGAACTTTTTGGACACAATTCCAAAAGGTACGCTTGGCGCAAAAACAACACTTCACATCACCAAAAGAACACCATCCCCACTGTGAAGCATGGTATTGGCAGTATCATGCTTTGGGGTTGCTTTTCTTCAACTGGAACTGGGGCTTTAGTCAAGGTGGAGGGAATTATTAACAGATCCAAATATCAGTCACTTTTGGCCCAAAACCTTCAGGCGTCTGCTAGAAAGTTGAAGATAAAGAGGGATTTCACCTTTCAACATGACAATGACCCCACGCATACATCCAAATCAACAAAAGAATGGCTTCACCAGAATAAAATTAAAGTTTGGAATGGCCCAGCCAGAGCCCAGACCTAAATCCAATAGAAAATCTGTGGGGTGACCTGAAGAGGGCTGTGTACAAGAGATGCCCTCACAATCTGACAGATATGCAGCAATTTTGCAAGGAAGAGTGGGCAAATGTTGTCAAGTCAAGATGTGCCATGCTAATAGACTCCTACCCAACAAGACTGAATGCTGAAATTAAATCAAAAGGTGCTTCAACAAAGGATTAGTTTAAGGGTGTGCACAGTTATGCAACCAGCTTATTGTACGTTTTTTATTTTTTATATTTTTCCCCTAACAGATTTGTTTGTTTTTCAATTGAATTGTACAGGCTATAGGTCACATTAAAGGTGGGAAAAGTTCTGAAATGATTTATTATGATCTCATATTTTATATCACAAAAACCTGGCATTTTAACAGGGGTGTGTACACTTTTTATATCCACTGTATATAAACTTATAGGGCATTGCTTAGGATTCTATCTGTTTATTAGACTCCTTTAAAAGACCTCCCTCAACTAAAATAGTACACTTGTGATGTATTTAACATAGAAATAGATCTTCAAGGGAGGGACTTATGGATACCTTAATACTTTACAGCTGCTTCTCTTTTATGGTGTACCTGTTATAGCTGTAAATCACGGTTGATATGCTGACCATGTAATGAGATTTGTTTTCACACTATTATTATAGGTTTATTGCTTTAAGAAATGAAAATGGCACATACCACAAGCTTTCTATGGAACAGACGCCAGTCAGTGTTAGAGGAGGGACAGCTGCAATAAAACAGGCATTGCCTCCGGACCTAGAAAAAATCAAGTTAGATGAACAGCGGGCATAATTTATCAGCAACCCATTTTAATTATTTATTCATGCTTCCTTCCTTTTTTGACTGGGTTAGTCCCACTATGCTAGTGGCCTCTTTTCAGGAGAGACCCAAGTTGGTATTTATAGTACTAGAAGAAATCTGGCCAGGGAATCGGGGAAGTTCTCCTTCTCTTTTTGATTGGTGCCCTGGGATCTCCTACAATCACCTGAGCTACCACTAACTCAGACAGATGGAGCTTCAGTTTAACATCTCATGTAAAGGATTTGCTATATTACAACAAGGATGTCTTCCTTGAAGGTCTACATTCATAGTGAGAAATGCGCACATTTACACTTCTATAGTATTCTGAATATATACCCTCATCTGAAGTTAAAATGCTTTTGAGCATCTGAAAAATCAAGTTTTCTACTTTTCAGACCTGACTGATAATTTATTCATGATGTTACCACTGAATTGTCTGCATTACTAGTTTAACTTCAACACTCTTGAAAACTATTGAAACTACAGAAAGTAGAACTTCTATTTCCCACATCAACTATGCCCCATAACTTTGAGTTTTATTTTAATTTTTGTCATAGCATTTATCTTTTTACAGTACTAATTGTCACTTATAATGACCGGCCAGAAGTGACAGTCTACATTCTCCTTTCTTAGTAGTTAGACTCAGGTGCAAGAAAAAAATATTATTTATTTTTTGTCTCCTCACAATCACTTCCCTTCATTATACTGGCTTGGCTGGGCCTGCCAGCTAATTTCTCTCACAGTCCCCTGGACTTAATCCAATCTTGCTGTGGGCTCAGCATATCTGTGCATCCATACAGGGGTGGGGGATTTTTCATTTATGACCTACCCATCTCTTTCCACTCACTTGTAGACATAATAGCATGCCTCAGGGCAGACGTGTAGAGTATCTCTGCACTTCCGCAGGAGGTCAGCCAAGTTTCCACCCTATACCCTCTTTAGGCATGCCTATCAGTGTGTCTTCCATAGTACCCACCAAGGATAGACACAGTAGTGTTCATAAGTCCATCCATCCACCCCAGGATTGTAACACCCAACCCTCCCTGTCACTCCATTAGTCAACCGAACTGCTAATCAAGCCCAGGTCACCTGGGCTCTAGTCAGGTGTTTATCCCAATAAGCCACATGAGTAGCAAAACACAAAATATTGTTACAGAAAATGTTTTCTTTCATTTAAATCTAAATCAGATTACAAACGGCAATTGCTCCAACCTCTTCCAGTATGAAAAGAATTCATACCAAGGAAGGAAATTTCAGTAAATGGTGTGCAAGATCATTCATAAATAAGGTCTGGCATGCAGACAAGGCTCATGGGAAATCATACATAGTGCATAGTAATGCCGTGACTATAATTCATGAACAGGAATGTGTGTATATCACTGCTCATTTTCTGGCCAGCTCACTCAGCTGTCTGAAACATACTCAGTACATCATGTATCGTGCCCAGTACATTACATATCATGCTCAGTACATCATATATCATGCTCAGTACATCATGTATCATGCTCAGCACATCATATATCAAGCTCAGTACATCATATATGGAGCTCAGTACATCATATATCGAGCTCAGTACATCATGTATCATGCTCAGTGCATCATATATCAAGCTCAGTACATCATATATCAAGCTCAGTACATCATGTATCATGCTCAGTACATCATGTAGCATGCTCAGTACATCATATATCGAGCTCAGTACATCATGTATCATGCTCAGTACATCATGTATCATGCTCAGCACATCATATATCGAGCTCAGTACATCATGTATCATGCTCAGTACATCATATATTGAGCTCAGTACATCATGTATCATGCTCAGTACTTCATATATAGAGCTCAGTACATCATATATCGAGCTTAGTACACAATGTATCATGCTCAGTACATCGTATATCGAGCTCATTACATCATGTATCATGCTCAGCACATCATATATCAAGCTCAGTACATCATATATCGATCTCAGTACATCATGTATCATGCTCAGTACATCATATATCGAGCTCAGTACATCATATATCGAGCTCAGTATATCAACTATCATGCTCAGTACATCATATATCAAGCTCTGTACATCATGTATCATGCTCAGTACATCATATATCGAGCTCAGTACATCATATATCGAGCTCAGTAAATCATATATCTTGCTCAGTACATCATGTATCATGCTCAGTACATCATATATCAAGCTCAGTACATCATATATCGAGCTCAGTACATCATGTATCATGCTCAGTACATCATATAGAGCTCAGTACATTATGTATCATGCTCAGTACATCATACATCGAGCTCAGTACATCATGTATCATGCTCAGTACATCATATATTGAGCTCAGTACATCATGTATCATGCTCAGTACATCATATATCGAGCTCAGTACATCATGTATCATGCTCAGTACATCATATATCGAGCTCAGTACATCATATATCAAGCTCAGTACATCATGTATCATGCTCAGTACATCATATATCGAGCTCAGTACATCATGTATCATGCAAAGTACATCATATATTGAGCTCAGTATATCATATGTCGAGCTCAGTACATCATATATCAAGCTCAGTACATCATGTATCATGCTCAGTACATCATATATCGAGCTCAGTACATCATATGTTGAGCTCAGTACATCAAGCTCAGGACATCATATATCGAGCTCAGTACATCATATGTCGAACTCAGTACATCATATATCGAGTTCAGTACATCATATGTCAAGCTCAGTACATCATGTATCTTGCTCAGTACATCATATAGAGCTCAGTACATTATGTATCATGCTCAGTACATCATATATCTAGCTCAGTACATCATGTATCATGCTCAGTACATTATATATCGAGCTCAGTACATCGTGTTTCATGCTCAGTACATCATATATCAAGCTCAGTACATCATGTATCATGCTCAGCACATCATATATTGAGCTCAGTACATCATGTATCATGCTCAGTACATCATATATCGAGCTCAGTACATTGTATGTCAAACTCAGTACATCATATATCGAGCTCCGTACATCATGTATCATGCTCAGTACATCATTTATCATGCTCAGTACATCATATATCGAGCTCAGTACATCATATATCGAGCTCAGTACATCATATATCGAGCTCAGTACATCATGTATCATGCTCAGTACATCATATATCGAGCTCAGTACATCATGTATCATGCTCAGTACATCATATATCAAGCTCAGTATATTATGTATCATGCTCAGTACATCATATATCTAGCTCAGTACATCATGTATCATGCTCAGTACATTATATATCGAGCTCAGTACATCATGTATCATGCTCAGTACATCATATATCAAGCTCAGTACATCATGTATCATACTCAGCACATCATATATTGAGCTCAGTACATCATGTATCATGCTCAGTACATCATATATCAAGCTCAGTACATTGTATGTCAAACTCAGTACATCATATATCGAGCTCAGTACATCATGTATCATGCTCAGTACATCATATATCGAGCTCAGTACATCATATATCAAACTCAATACATCATATATCGAGCTCCGTACATCATGTATCATGCTCAGTACATCATTTATCATGCTCAGAACATCATATATTGAGCTCAGTACATCATATATCGAGCTCAGTACATCATATATCGAGCTCAGTACATCATGTATCATGCTCAGTACATCATATATCAAGCTCAGCACATCATGTATTATGCTCAGCACATCATATATCGAGCTCACTACATCACGTATCATGCTCAGCACATCATATATTGAGCTCAGTACATCATGTATCATGCTTAGCACATCATATATTGAGCTCAGTACATCATATATCAAGCTCAGTACATCATGTATCATGCTCAGTACATTATATATCGAGCTCAGTACATCCTATATTGAGCTCATTACATCATGTATCTTGCTCAGTACATCATATATCAAGCTCAATACATCATATATCAAGCTCAGTACATTATATATCGAGCCCAGTACATCATGTATCATGCTCAGTACATCATATATCAAGCTCAGTACATCATGTATCATGCTCAGCACATCATATATTGAGCTCAGTACATCATGTATCATGCTCAGTACATCATATATCAAGCTCAGTACATCATGTATTATGCTCAGCACATCATATATCGAGCTCACTACATCACGTATCATGCTCTGCACATCATATATTGAGCTCAGTACATCATGTAGCATGCTCAGTACATCATATATCGAGCTTAGTACATCATATATTGAGCTCAGTACATCATATATCAAGCTCAGTACATCATATATCAAGCTCAGTATATCATGTATCATGCTCAGTACATCATATATCGAGCTCAGTACATCATATATCGAGCTCAATACATCATGTATCATGCTTAGCACATCATATATTGAGCTCAGTACATCATATATCAAGCTCAGTACATCATGTATCATGTTCAGTACATCATATATCGAGTTCAGTACATTATATATTGAGCTCAGTACATCATGTATAATGCTCAGTACATTATATATCGAGCTCAGTACATCATGTATCATGCTCAGTACATCATATATCAAGCTCAGTACATCATGTATCATGCTCAGCACATCATATATTGAGCTCAGTACATCATGTATCATGCTCAGTACATCATATATCGAGCTCAGTACATTGTATGTCAAACTCAGTACATCATATATCGAGCTCAGTACATCATGTATCATGCTCAGTACATCATATATCGAGCTCAGTACATCATATATCAAACTCAGTACATCATATATCGAGCTCCGTACATCATGTATCATGCTCAGTACATCATTTATCATGCTCAGAACATCATATATCGAGCTCAGTACATCATATATCGAGCTCAGTACATCATATATCGAGCTCAGTACATCATGTATCATGCTCAGTACATCATATATCAAGCTCAGTACATCATGTATTATGCTCATCACATCATATATCGAGCTCACTACATCACGTATCATGCTCAGCACATCATATATTGAGCTCAGTACATCATGTAGCATGCTCAGTACATCATATATCGAGCTTAGTACATCATATATTGAGCTCAGTACATCATATATCAAGCTCAGTACATCATATATCAAGCTCAGTATATCATGTATCATGCTCAGTACATCATATATCGTGCTCAGTGCATCATATATCGAGCTCAATACATCATGTATCATGCTTAGCACATCATATATTGAGCTCAGTACATCATATATCAAGCTCAGTACATCATGTATCATGCTCAGTACATCATATATCGAGTTCAGTACATTATATATCTAGCTCAGTACATCATGTATCATGCTCAGTACATCATATATCAAGCTCAGTACATCATGTATCATGCTCAGTACATTATATATCGAGCTCAGTACATCCTATATTGAGCTCATTACATCATGTATCTTGCTCAGTACATCATATATCAAGCTCAATACATCATATATTGAGCGCAGTACATTATATATCGAGCCCAGTACATCATGTATCATGCTCAGTACATCATATATCAAGCTCAGTACATCATGTATCATGCTCAGCACATCATATATTGAGCTCAGTACATCATGTATCATGCTCAGTACATCATATATCAAGCTCAGTACATCATGTATTATGCTCAGCACATCATATATCGAGTTCACTACATCACGTATCATGCTCTGCACATCATATATTGAGCTCAGTACATCATGTAGCATGCTCAGTACATCATATATCGAGCTTAGTACATCATATATTGAGCTCAGTACATCATATATCAAGCTCAGTACATCATATATCAAGCTCAGTATATCATGTATCATGCTCAGTACATCATATATCGAGCTCAGTACATCATATATCGAGCTCAATACATCATGTATCATGCTTAGCACATCATATATTGAGCTCAGTACATCATATATCAAGCTCAGTACATCATGTATCATGTTCAGTACATCATATATCGAGTTCAGTACATTATATATTGAGCTCAGTACATCATGTATCATGCTCAGTACATCATATATTGAGCTCAGTACTTCATATATTTCTACAGTGCGCAGAGTACAGTAATTTCATATAGGTATTGCCAGCCAAGATATGAAGAATACATAGCATAGCACCGGCAAACTGTTCAGTTTGAAAATATTTACAGTAAGTCCTGCAGTGGTGAGGTATACATTTTATGCTTTAGGATAATGATAGAGTCAGAAACATAATATACAAACTGTAAAACACTTGTAGTCCATTAGCAGCCTGAATGGGGAAATAACGCCAATGACAAGAGCTGAAGAGTAGGTCATCAGGAAAAAAACAATTCAAACAGTGGCACAAGTACATAGAGCTGACGGAGATACAGGGAATGTAACTACTTTAACCAACAGAGTACCAGAGACTGTTGAACCAGAGAGAAAACAACATAAAGTATCAACTACTTTTAACACCAAATTGGTTTTTCTCCTTACCATCAAGGAAACAGGAGAGAAGAGGATGAGAATGAGGTTGAGAAGCTTGAGCCGAGTAAAAAGGAAACTGGAGGAAGTAACAGGGACACCAACAATAAAAAAGGCTTGGGGAATCCAGAAGAAACAATGATTTGGAACCTGTCATCCCATGTACTTACAGCAGAAGAGACTAGTGTCTTAAACAAAGGACTATCCTTTATTCCAAAACAAAAGATGGACTTTACTGAGGTAATTTTTGATTTAAAGTTGTTTACTAGAAATTTGACTTTAAAACTGAATTATAAAAGTAATGAAAGTGTCGGCAGTGTAGAAATGTTTAGAAAACCTACTTAATCCAGTGATTATTGCTTTTGAAAGACTATGTATTAGTGACATACACAAGATTAATGAAAGTGATAGAACTACTATATTAAAGAGGTACAACCTGACAACAAATGAGTGTCTGGCACTTAGAAACTTAGAAGCTAATCATAGCATAATAATAAGACCAGCGGACAAGGGAGGTCCTTCAGTGATATATGATGTGGAAAGATATCAGAATTACATGAAAATTATTCTGTCAGATGCTCACTTGTATTCTGTCATCACTAATGCTAGAGTTCAAAGTGTCATAAGACATATTAATACACTTTACACTGGACTTTTTAGAAATGATAAGATTGACAAAAGTTTTGATGACTACCTAACAGTACAGCATCCACTACTACCTGTGATTCAATGGTTACCCAAACTTCACAAAGACCCCATATGTCCACCACTAAGACCCATAGTGGCTGGACAAGGATGGTCAACAGAGCCAGCCTCTATATATAGAGAGAGAAAACCCTCCGCCCATATTTGAATAACATAGGGCATATATTAAAAGACACAAAACACTTTTTGAATGACTTGTTTGATTTTTGTGATAATTATAAGAACTGTGATGATGTGTATTTAGTAACTATGGATATTACATCACTGTTTACTATGATCCCGAACAAAGAAGGAATAAGCAACACAGAGTTGTTTTGTAAGTGTTGTAAAGAATTTAATGAAGGGAACATGGAAGTTATTATTAAGTTGTTAAAGACAGTCTTAGAAAATAACATATTTATGTTCAAAGAAACTATCTGTTGGCAGAGGCATGGCGTAGCTATGGGCACTTCTTGGGCCAATAGCTACGCCAATGTTGTACTAGCCATTTGGGAAAATGAGTTTATTCTAAGAGGGAGCTACAGACAACATATTCTGTATTACTGTAGGTTTGTGGATGACCTTTTTTGTTATGGGGGGGACACAGGTACAGTTTACAGATTTTTTTGACTACATTAATAACTACAAATTACTTAAAATTTTCAGTAGATACGTCATTAGAAGAAGTTCACTTTTTGGATGTTAACATTAAAAAAGATGTGGAATGGAGGATATATACAAATTTATATAAGGAAGAATGTCACTGCAACAGTTTTGTGCAGAGAACCAGTATGCACCCTCCACATATATTTAAGAGCATAGCACATAGCCAGTTATTTAGAGCAGCAAGGCTTAATGCAAGAACAGAGGATTTTGAACAACAAGCTGAAACTATGAGTCAACATTTTGTAGAGAGAGGTTACCATAAGGATGAAATTAATAAAACTAGAGATATGGTGGTTGAAATGAGGGAAAACACAGCTAGGCCATATTGTTCTAAAAGGAATAATATGTCAGTACATACAACACATAAAAAGAAGACAGAAAATAAAATCAAATTTCCTCTGTTTTATTCCACTGATGTTAGACTGTATAAAAATATAATTGAGAAGCACTGGGAAATTTTGATGACAGATAAAGAGACTAGTTCCTTACTGAAACCTAGACCAAGTTTTGCACATAAGAATATGCACTCTTTAAAGAGAAGACTTTCCCCAGGATTCACAAATCCACCATGTAAGTGTAGAGGAGGTTTACACAGAAACACCAGTGTAAGAATAAGATGGCAGTGCACCATGCATATTAATGAGGGCGCGTTGCCTCAACTCCAAGGCTAACACGGAACATGTACGAGTGAAGGGGGCATGTCGGACTGCCGAGCAGTCCAAAAATCCACGCCCCTGCAAGTATGACAATAGAGAAATGTCAACTGACATGAGCGAGTCCGCTCAAATGTGTACATACCCAACACTACACTCCCCCACATTCTAAATCCCAGTACAATAATAAAATATAAAACTTCTATTTTTTTTTTTAGCATTCCCGATATAGCTGCCCGTATTTGCGCGTGTTTGCGCTTGTATGCCCATTGCTTACTACAGTTAGCAGTAAGACATCGAAGAGGATAATAAGAAACTTATATTCAAATTAAGCAAAATAGCAATAGTGTAGTGGTAGAACCTTCGCACTAAGAGGAGGCATTCCTGGTTTGAGTCCCACCACTCCCCTTTTTATTTTCTATTGGAAATCCGTATATGAAAATAATTCCTTCCATTTACCAATGAAATTTTATTATAAAGCATTGAAATGGCCCATGTAGTAGTGAACAAATATTATGTATATATATATATATATATATATATATATATATATAAGAAAGTGAAATTGTTATGCATACTGATGAATGCAGAAGTAATGTATCTTAAGCAAAGTGAAGAACTGCTAAGCAAAGTTTACCAGTATTAAGCACATTTCAGTATAATTGCTCATAGCTTAGCAGCGCTTTAACTAGTGCAATAGCTTTGCACGGAGCTGCACATCGTGCCAACTAGCGCAAAAAGAACATGTGTGCACGTAGCTGTGCACCGCACTAACCAGCACAAAGTTGGGGAACGTAGAGCAACATTGGGCAAAGTAGAACAACGTAGAGCAGCGTAGAGCAATGTAGGGCAAAGTCAAGCAAAGTCGGTAAAACATAGCCACACCTCCTAGCCGGTCTGGCCAGTAGTGAAATAAAAAGCAATGACAGGCCTCGAACCTGGGATACTGTGCACCATAATCACAGTACTGAACCACTAAGCCATGACATCTTTACATAAGTATGCACTTTCAACACACACATACATATCAATGTAAGTTTACCCATTGCTAAGCAGGTGTACCTTCAGCTGCGTTTTTTCAAAACTAGCCAATCATAAATAAGTGTGGGAAATTATGCATATTTAGGCTCCATAGGCGAGAATACTATCCATAACTGGTTGTAGCTCCCATCTGCAGGCAGCAATGGCCGGTGCTGGAGAGGGCTCTCATTTTCAAGTGCAACATTGGGGCATTGAGGAGTCAAAAGTTATGGTTTGACTCCTTGTCCACCATCATGAGGATAGACTCCTGCGGGGCCAGTACCAGGGCACCCAATACAAAGCGGTAGCCTGGGATGGTCTAGCTCATGAACTCACCAGTGCCACAGGTGTCCCTCGGACTGGTGAGCAGGTCAGACACCACCATGCAGACCTGAGAAGACGCAAGGTGGATCAACTGGACCAGTGGATCCAGGAGGCCCGTGGGATGCCAAATGCCCCACTACTGAGTAAGTAGCCATGGAATTAAGCATGTAAGAATTGCTATTCTAGTGTATACTATGGATAGGTATGTCTCAATATCCCTTCAATTACTTCACAGCTGCAGGTGTCCATGCTGCGAATCAGCAAGCTTATGCAGATAGGCTGCTAAGGCTGTGCCACCAGGCAGGTTAGTAAGTATTCTGCATGTACTGTTATGTAAAATAAATGAGAGAGCCTGAAAAATGTGTTTAAACACAATAAATAAAGGTATAATAATTCTCTAATAATTATTCTGCATGTACTGTCATATAAAATAAATGAGAAAGCCTCTAGAAAAGTGTTTTAAGTCTTTAATAAAGGTATAATTCCTGGAGTGTGTCTGTGTCATTTTCTTTGATATGTTGTATTCTTGCATTATAGAAATAGTACTGTTGTATTAAGCACTGTTAACACACAGTTGGGTAGGCCCATATAAAGTGGATGAAGGGAGTGCCAGTAGCTTTTAAGCATATTCACAGTCCTCAACTGTTGGTTCATGCCCAGCATGTACAGGTTAATCTGGCACATGAGTAGCTTGGTATTGTGTTCCCCAGAAATGTCATTGTGCTGGCAGAAATGTAGGGAGCTGTTAACATATAACTGATAATTTCACCTACACATATCTAGATAAGTATATGAAAGTAGAGCTGTCAGTGTACCATCTCAGCAGTAGTGTGTCTGAGCAACTCACAAAATATGTAGCAGTAACATCTGCATCCCGGACAGTTTGTATGTCAGATAGAGCCCATGTATATAAAGATCTAGCAAAACCCATTTCACTATCTAAGGACAAATGTGTAGTGTAATAATACATGTAGGGGACATATAACTGCAGTCAATAGGAATGTAGTGTAAATTAGAAGGATATATAAGTTGTTAATGGAGCTATCATTTTCCACCCTACTGTATGTGCATAAAAAATGCAATTCCACACCTCAATGGGTATGTCTAATCTCAAAACATTTGTTGGGACATATGTCCTATTGGTTTATAAATATCTGCATTTATTTTGATGCATGTGCCCTGTTCAAATACCACAATATTGGTGGCCTGTTGTCATCAATTAAACCTGCATGCTGTTGTAATGTCCACTGTTGTCCCATATATGCATGTGTCATGCTTGCTGTTCATCTGTTGGAACTCTGGTGTGTTGGGTTAATGGGAACACTTCTGCATGCTGTTATAACTAATTGGGAATGCTGTTGACTGTTACTAACCCATATTTTCATTAAATCCTCCTAAACACAGAACGTATGGGAAGGCCGGTCCCAGTGGACCCACCTGTCCCACCTCAGCTGGCGATGGCACCTGGCACCAGCAGGTCTGGTGCCCAGCCTGGGACCTCCTCCTCCATTGGCCCTGTGCCACCTTCAGATGGAAGCACTGCAGGGGATGGGGCTCGTCCCCCCCGTGCAAGCGTGGGCGGAGGAGGGCCACCTATCACCCTCTGAACGGTCCGGGCTGTGGTGCGTAGGGAGATAGAGCATTCTGTCGCTGATCCCCTACGCCAGCTTGAGGCACGAGTGGCGCGACTCACAGGTGAGCCTGCCCCTCCTACACAGCCCCCAGCACAGCCACCCTCTGGGCTGTGAAGGCGCAGTCATGCCTGCCCATGGGTGAGGATCTCAGTTCCACTGTTGCCATCTGTGGGCTCATGGGCTTGCGATTTCCAAACATCTTTCCCCGTCAATGGTGTTCACCCACCATGTGTCATATTCCATCCCTGTATGCGTCTTGTTTGTCTTGTCTGTTTACCTCCCCAACCTACCTCCCCAAATATACCTACTTCCCCTACCCCACATTCCACTCTCACCTGAAAAAAAAAGGGCATTCTGCTACCAAAAAAAATTATGCCCCATGCATAGCTGCCCATTTAGCACACATGTCCGCTGGACACATAAACTGATATTTAATTGGCAGTACAACATACTTTGTTGTTCTCACCCCTCTCACAGGGTTGAAGGTTTCATATTTCCCTCCAAATTTATTGCATATGCACAGCTGTTGCTGTTAAAGAAATGGGCAGCTATGGGCCTTCCCTACACCCATCCTGTACATCCCAAGCTGTATTCCCTACTGTCTTCCCCTCTTTGTACCCCGTTTTCACCACTTTCCTATCTCCCCATTTTCTTTTCTTTCAAAGAAATGAGCATGGGGGTTAGCGGGAGTAAGCACTTTTAAGCAGTAGTTAGCGGGTTTGCATGAGTGTGCGCCTGTGTGCGCTTGTGTGCACTTAGCTAAGCATCGCGCAAACCCACTTACAACTGCTTAAAAGTGCCTTAGTCACTCTATGTCAGGGCCCTTGTTCTGCTCAGCAGCAAAATAAAATACCTCTGTCAGTCTTGAACTCCGGACCTTGTACACACTAGACTGCATGAAGTACCACTGAGCCATGGTAAACATACAACAAATTGGTGCTGAAATCAATATATCATGCATCAGAATAAGTGAATGTAAAGGACAAATAGGGATGCCATAACACAAATCCTGTTCTGTGGATCTTTACCAGCAGATCTTGTGGAACTGCATTACATGACTGTGAAAAGTGAACCAGCCATTCTAGCAGGAAATAATGTTACAGCAGCACTTTACAACCCCCACACAGTATCATAGCAGGACAAACACTAGCATATCTAATTAGGCAGAGGCCATACTTCCCAACTGTGACTAATTTTCAGGCATGTCCCTGATTTTGAGACAGGTTTTAGCTGTGTCCCTCTGAATCCCTCTGAAAGCTACTGACGTTAGGCAGAAAGGTGGTGAATAACACTTAATGAATAATGACAATAAGTAAGAGTTAGACGCTGCTTGTACTTCAGGAAATGTGTATTAATCCATATGCTCTGGTTCTCTCAAAGTCTCAACTTAATGTCTCTAATACTGTAAAGGTGTACCTCACTTCTACCTACTTTTCCCTGAGTCTGTTCAAATATGTACCTGAGTGTTTGAGAGGCCTGGCAGAGGCAGAAACACACAGGCACATCAGCTATTCTGCTGTTGCACACTGTACAAATAGCTTTGGAAGGAGTTCCAGAAGTATACCCTTATGTAGGAGTACAACAGTGAAATACCAAGGGATGTAGCCATGTACTGGTAGCAACCAACTGTGGCAATGCCATTGTTCCAGTGCTGAAAAGACCAGTGTGGTGCACAGACAAAGAATAACAGGCTAACCTCTGGCTACCATCTGGATAGGTCCATAGTTGGGAGCTATGCAGACAGACTACTTGCCTTGGTAAACTAACAGGTACACAGCAACCCTTTAAGTCCAGCAAGACAAAGTTCACACATTAATACATAATGCTCTCTGTCCTTCTGCACCCCTACCCAAATGTACAATAAACCTGTGTGTTCAGGTTCTACCAAGGATGTAGGTAGGCATACTCAGTACTGAAATTTGTCCAGTTTTCTTGAGCAGCCTGTGCTAATGTCAACACTAAAAAAGCACAAACTGTTCAAAAGTGAGTAAATTAATATTCACGGTATAGCAGTTCACAAACAGTTCATGTGCCAAATGAAAACATCTCAATAACTACTATTGTATGGCAGTTAATTGTATAAGTAGAAAAGAAACTACATACACCCATGTATCTTGTGTTAGCATTTGTAGGGGTGAGTACAATTCTACAATGATAACTGTGTAGTGGAAGTGGCAACATTCAGGTCTGAGTACTACATTTAAATCACTGGCTACACCCCTAGCTTCAGATATAAGAAGTATACCAACCTTCTGACTTGCACAACGGTGTCTACAGCAAACAAGAATGGGCCCCACTTTGGAAAGCTGAAAGGGCTACGCCTACCTGACATAGCAATTTATAGCATTGGGTTGCTATGACAGTGAGTACTGCAATTACCACACAGCAGGCTGCATGCAATTACCAAATGGTGGCCACCAATTGGTGTAGAGGCCATCACATGCACATATGCAGATACCTAAAAAAGCAGGCTGTACTTGCTGGCCACACATGCACTCATCCCATTGCAGATGCTGAGAGAGAGAGAGAGAGAGAGAGAGACAGAGAGACAGAGAGAGAGAGAGAGAGAGAGAGAGAGAGAGAGATGCACACCCCCACCCACACCAGTGGAAAAAAAAAACAATTAATAAATAAAAAATAAATAAATAAATAAAAATTAAAATAAAGCCAAAGATACAGCAAACTGAAAACTACGAACACATACAAAGGAGAGGTATGTAACAGATATGTATTTACTGGCATGTAGTAGATGCATTTGAAGACTACTCTACATACTTTGAAACATCATATGTGGCAGCAGTATGTATCTATGCACAGATGCCCTGCATAACTACTGCCATGGACAAATCAGTGTGTAGCTGTGTGCAGTCTGTACAGTAGTGTGGACAACGGCTGTTTGCTGGTATATGACATGAGGTGGTTAAACGCTGTGAGTGAGATTTGTTAAATTTGCAGTGTTGCAGCCAGTGAGGCTTGCTAAAGCCACATGGGCTGAGAACACCTTCAATGCATTCCGCACAAGACTGTGCAATATCATTACATAACTGTATACCTCACATACTTCGCATAATTGATATTCCTACCATGAAAGGTGGACTGTATATGTGCCTATATGTATATCTATATGTACATCAATGGATGTTTATATGTATGTGTGTATATATATATATATATATATATATATATATATATATATATATATATATATATATATACACACACACACACACACATATATATATATATATATATATATATATATATATATATATGTATATATAGAGAGAGAGAGAGAGAGAGAGGGAGAGACAGAGTCATATTTACTGCAACAGATGCCTGGTGACAAAGCCATGGCCTCAAGCTCAATGTCTGAAATTCATTTGCATCCCTTTTGCTAAAAACTCTGTACCCATGAACTACCACATAGGTGGTAGTCGACTTAACACCAAAAGTGTGATAAGAGACCATGGGACACAGGTGGACAGTAGTCTCACCCTTGATAATCACAGTGCCACAGTAGTAGTCATGTAATCTGTCTACATGGCACACCTCATCACAAAATCTGTGTCATCCAGGGAAAAAGAGGTCAGTGTTCCCCTCTACTCATCACTCACAAAACCCATTATAGAGTACAATGCCCCTTCTGGTATGTACCTCATAAGACATCTACAGCAACTGGAAAGGCCACAGATATACCTCACAAAGAGTAATACTGTCCTCAAACAGGTGCCCTATGCAGACCGTCTCACAAAACCACAGCTAGACTGTGTCACATACCGGCAACCCAAAGGTGACCTCTGCCTAACATACAAAGCTATGTCAAACCCAGAGCTGTTGGACATGCTCCACATAAACAGATCACTATCCCTATGAGCTACAAGCTCTAGAGACCTAAAACTTGTCACCTCAATAGACAGAACATGCTGGAGGGATAGATTCCTATCTCAGAGACATCCCATACTCTGGAACAAACTACCTATCAATAGCAAACAAAGCTCCTCAGTAGCACTCATCATGAATAGTCTTGATGATTGGATGGGAGATAGGAAATACACCACGGGAATCACCTCTGTGGCTCTGCTTGACAGGGACACATGAAACTAAATTACTTGGGTGTCAAAGGCCAGGGTACCGTCTGGCTAGGCTTCTATAGAACCTAGGGCCAATAGCCTATAACCTACCTATGAACCAATGCACACCCACATATACTTGTTGCAATAATTGCTATGTGAGGTTGACTGAGTGTGATGGTGAATGTGCTGGTGAATGTGTCACAGTTGTGTATATGTCAGATAGCTTATTGGGAAACTGTTTCTGTCATGGTATTATGTGTCCATGCTCTGATCCCAGCAAAAGATGTGTATGCTATTGCTAGTTAGAAAAAGCAGTATGGCATACGGTCTGATGTAGTCCCTTTGTGTTAACTGGGGTGTGCCATTGGAGGATAAAGCATTACATGTATGCTCATTGATTGGTACTGCTGGTGAATCAAACCCCTGTATGAACTGTAGTACTACCTGAAGCTGTAGGCCTAAACAGCACAGTATGGTGTATGTCCACATTGCTTGGAAACACTGTTTTGTGTGTTCCCTGTAGTCCTCACAGATTACATACCTCAGGCATAAGGGTTTGTAAGTACTGACACACAGTACTGTATGGTACACACGTAAAGCTCATCTGGGATGCCATACCTCTGTGTCCTGTATGTATGTCTGATATGTGTGTGGGTATGCCTGTAACATGCCCTCAGTCATATGTGTGTTACAGGATATAAGTGGGTATCTAGCAACATGTATAGTCTAGTACAGCAGTATGCCTCCTATATTCACAAATGTGCACATATTGTAGGCAGGGGTTTTCCATCAACAACTAGTGTGGTATACTGGTAATACTGTAACTGGACTTTACAATCATTGCAATGGATTACATATTTCGTTATGCATTAGCTGGATATATACCTTGTGTGGCTAGGTGGTTCATTGTGTTGCATACAGTGTGCCATGTACTGTTGCATAGTCTTACATAGTGATTTCTCTTTGTTGCTGTGCAGAAAATGTTTTAATATATAGAGCATGTCAGGCAGTGTCAGGCAGTTGTGGGTTGAGCACTGATATGTGGTATTGAAAGTGTGTATCCTCTGACAGACAATAGTTTGCTATTTATGGCAGTTCGGTGATATCTGTACTGTAGAATGTTAAGTGTGCCACATGACTTGCTCACACATATTGTTTTATTGTCTTCCAGGGTCATGTCCCACCATCACAATCCTGCCTATAGCCATGCAGAGGATGAGATACTAACCAACTGTCTCATCCAACAGTACACCCTGCTATTTTCAAGAACCAGCCAGGACCAGCATGAGAGGACTGCGCTGTGGCAAGATGTTGTCCGTAGGATAAATGACATAGGCATGCATAACCAGACTTATGAGCAGGTACAACATCACTGCAGTGATTTACTTAGACATGTCCGGCAGCATGCATCTGATGTCCGTAGGCAACAGCTTGCCACAGGTGGTGGGGTTGCCACCCATCCCCCCCTCACCAGAGTGGAGGAGCTGCTCCTGAGCCTGGGGGCTCCCGGCCAACAGCAACAACAACAGCACACATGCATCATCATGGAGGTCGGAGCCCCCCAGCAAGTTCACATGGAGCGTGCAGGTAAGATGGCATATCTGTAGACTACTGTTACCTCTATTGTTAGATCATGCATATGTGAGATGTGTACTGTGTAGTTAGAAGATGTGGAGCCTGGTGTTGTTCAATACTGATAATTTGGAACATGATGTGTAGGCCTGTGACTGTCAACCATTGTGCTACTGTAAGATTGCAAACCCACAGTAGCAATGCCACAGTTGTTGCCACTGACAAACTGCTTCATATCCTTGTAGGTCCCTCTGGTGTGACAGCAAGGCAGCAGACCCATGCTGGTGAGTGTGTTCTACATTTAATATTGCTAATAAAATGTGCATGTCATAGGTGAGGTGTAGGCCATGTACACATGTAACACACCTATGCATAATTCATGCTGTGCATGTTTGCTGTGAGACTATGCACATCTCAGTAACGTGAGTGGCTGCCTCAAACACATGCAATACACAGAGCATCCCAAACAACTGTGGCTACACTATAGTGGACATTGGATAGGCAGTTGATACACATGCCCACGACATACACAACTCTGTCATACGTAGTATATGTTAATATGCTACACATGGAGTATTCAGAAAGCGCTGTAAGGTCACACTCCAGTATCCCAAATGTCATCCACACAGCACACATAATATACCTGAGGGGTAGAGGCCTATCATGGGGCAGTGCAACACTCTCCAACACGCAACACATTCATGTTAGACAATGCTCCCTATTGGGCACCTTACCAACCCATGTAACACCTGGCTGTGAAATGGTGAATGTAGCCATGGTACTGAGGTTCAGGTACAGCATAATAGGTGCCGGTCTGGCACACATAAGTAGCCTTGAGTGACCACATGATGCTGCATGATGATGGTTCATGATACAACACGCCATCCAGTTACAGTAACCACAGTACTACACATAGCATTCATTGCTATACACCTCAATGTTGTGTGTGTGCAAACATATGCACCTATACACAATATGCATATCAATCCCCATTTGCACAAAGTGACACATATATGTCTTGTAATGCTATTGATTGTATAGGTCACATGACACATTGGGTATGTGTGATGTTTAATGTTGCAGCTGTGTTGTAGCATGCCATGTCATGGCTGGCACTGGCATGTCCACAATATGTTCTACACTCACCATAACTACTGTACAATGGCTATGTTGAGCAATGGTATTCCATCAGGTATACATGCACCACTCATCCTGTGTGTATACATAGCATGCATGAGCTAAACTAGTGACAACACAATTATCTGCTAAAGACACAGATGCTCTAATCAGTAACGGATATCTATGTGACACACAGATAAACATCCAGCCATGGTATGTATACCTGTGAGTGATGGTGCACAGCACATTGCAGAGCTTGTAATACTTGCACAGCAATGTTGTGTCCATGTACACATTGCATTCCAGGGTGAGGACAATCACTGAACAACAACACACATGCATCAAAGCCATGTATACTGTTATTAACAAGGGCTGTCTACACTCGCACTGCATGCTGTTGAGCAACACACATCCTGCATGCTGACACGTGTGATATGACTGAAGATCAAAGGCAAGAAAAAACAAACTGCTACTAAACCAGCGCAGCTCCTGATGCCAAACAGCAGGACTAAATGCCTCCCAAACACACGTATGCTTGTTCTGGAAGTCAAAGGCAAAAACAACAAGCTGCTACTAAGCCAAGACAGTTCCTAATTCCAAGCAAAAGAACTAAACACCTCCAATAAGCACAGTCAGAGAGGTGAAACTCATCAAAGATGAACTCAGCCAGATAGCCAAACTCACTGAAGCAGGTCTTTTTAAATTCCAAAGGGATAAGCAAACAAGACGCCAATAAACAAACGACTTCAATTTTATTAAGCACCACGATACTGCTTTTCGTCGGATACCTGCACCAACTTCTTTAGACTTTGAAAAACAACAACTCAAACTTAAGTGCTACTACATTTAAAGCCATTGCAAGCAAAGTCTATTACTCCCTCCAATTACCTTAAAGGAACAGGCACAAGTAGCTTCACTCTAACTAAAATGTTCCTATCCCATAAACACACAATATAAAAAGTTGTATGTGATATAAAATATACAGCTGTAAAATTAATACTGTTCCTTACATAGCACTTAAATAATGCAATCGAAAGTTAATTATATTATAAAAGCACACTTACTTTGAACCAAATACCAAATAATACCAAAAAACCAAATAACACTGACACATTAAAATAAATAAAAAGCATGCCATAATATTTCAAATATTGATAAAAAGACATGTGAGGTTGGGCACATATTTCATGATTAGGGACACCAAGTACCTTATCAAAGGAAGATACAACTGTGCATCGACACACGTGGTGTATCCTGCTTCTTGTTCGTCATGCCCAGCTTTTTATGTGGGCAAGACGGACAGGAGATTGAATGAACGCATGTACGAACATTTATATGCCATGAAGAAGATTAAACTGGAGAATGCCCTAGCAAGTCATGTCTACAATCACCCTGGCCATGATTTTACATTTATGATCATTGACCAGTTGAACTATGTGAATTGGGGGGGACTGAATCCCTGAAATTAGAAATGAAGAAGCTTATGTGGCAGTTGAGACTTGAAGCCTACCATCACCCCGGCCTCAATAGTATGTTATCTATCAGCTGTGTCCTAAAGCTGAGGAGTTTGGAAAGATGATGCATGGGGGGTATAACATCGGGTGTGATTTGGACATAGGACCAGCTGAGCGATCTTGATATATATTTTATATCATGTTTGGTAGATGGAATGTCTTTTTATCAATATTTGAAATATTATGGCATGCTTTTTATTTATTTTAATGTGTCAGTGTTATTACGTGTATTTGGTTCAAAGTAAGTGTGCTTTTATAATATAATTAACTTTCGATTGCATTATTTAAGTGCTATGTAAGGAACAGTATTAGTTTTACAGTTGTATATTTTATATTCTATACAACTTTTTATATTGTGTGTTTATGGGATAGGAACATTTTAGTTAGATTGAAGCTACTTGTGCCTGTTCCTTTAAGGTAATTGGAGGGTGCGTTTTGTAATAGACTTTTCTTGCAATGGCTTTAAATGTAGCAGCACTTAAGTGTGAGTTGTTATTTTTCAAAGTCTGAAGAAGTTGGTGCAGGGGCCTACGAAACGCAGTATCGTGGTGCTTAATAAAATCAAAGTTGTTTGTTTATTGGCGTCTTGTTTGCTTATCCCTTTGGAATTTAAAAAGACCTGCTTCAGTGAGTTTGGCTATCTGGCTGAGTTCATCTTTGATGAGTTTCACCTCTCTGACTGTGCTTATTGGAGGTGTTTAGTTTTGCTGCTTGGAATTAAGAACTGTCTTGGCTTAGTAGCAGCTTGTTGTTTTTGCCTTTGACTTCCAGAACAAGCATACGTGTGTTTGGGAGGCGTTTAGTCCTGCTGTTTGGCATCAGGAGTTGTGCTGGTTTAGTAACGTGTGATATGACTGTTTGTCTTGTGATACTGTACCCCACCATCAACCGCTATTGGGTATGTTCTGGATTGCTGGTGGTGTGTGTGTGTATGTGTGTTTGTGTCTCTGCTTTAGTGAGGAGTGTATTTGTGTGCATGTGTGCATGTGTGCATGTGTTCATGTCTGCATGTGTTCATGTCTGCATGTGTGCATGAGTGCATGTGTGCATGTCTGCATGTGTTCATGTGTTCATGTCTGCATGTCTGCATGTGTGCATGTGTGCATGTGTTCATGTGTGCATGTGTGCATGTATGCATGTGTTCATGTGTTCATGTGTGCATGTGTGCATTTGTTCATGTGTTCTGACATCATGTACAGGTTGTAAAGTGTGTTTCCTGTCTTCCTCTCACAGGTGCTGAGGTTGGGCTGGCTCATTGCAGCAGGGAACCTGATGTCACTGGCTCAAATAGTGATAATGATGATAGGTGTGTTGAGGCACAGGCATGTTTGCCAGGGTCTGTCGTTGGGCCACCAATCGACAGTACACAGCTGTCCATCCCATCCATGCACACAGTCATACTGCCAATACATCCCTCATCACCAACGCCCTTAGCTGAGGGACAGTCTACAGTTGGCAATAGCCAGGATAGTGTGGTACCTATGGCACATGCATCCGGACACAGCAGCCATACACAGAGGTCTGGAATGCTACCACATAGGCAGATGTCCAGGGGTTCTCATCAGAGCACTGCTGGTCATCATGCCCCTGGCAGATGTGCCACAGGTCTTACAACCTCACGCATGTTCCAGGCTGTCATGGAGGCACAGGCACATATGGAACGGTACACCAGACAGGGACTAAGGGCACAGAGGGCACATAACACTGCTTTAACTGACAGTATCCATGACCTAGCAGGTGCCATCCGTAATTACACTGAGGTCATTGATAGACGTTGGGGTGAGACATTAGATGTCCTCCACAATGTCATGTCCATGTGTCAGGACAGTGCGGGACAGGTGAGACGTCGATGTGGACGTATGCCAGCAACATCAGCAGCTGGAAGTCACCGTGGATGTCCCTCAAGTCACAGCCGCTCCCGTAGTGCCAGTACCAGCCCCAGCAATGTTGGGGGTGGGCTGTCCATAGACCATCCTAGAAGACCATGTGCACGTGGCTCTGGACAGTTCCAGCAGGGACCTGGGTCCACTGTACATATGTCTACCTCTGAGGATAGTACTCAGTCTGGCTCTGTACCTGATACTGTCAGTAGCACCCCTGCCAGGCACAGGTACCGTATCCATGGCCGGAGATGGTGATCTGTAAAGCCTGGCAGGTACAGTCTGTGGCTGTCCCATAAATCCCCATATATGGCAGCCACATGGTGGAACTGTGTGCATGCAGACACACACACACATAAACCAGACACCAAGGGCTAACACATACCTGCACACATTACATCAACATTGGCCCATACCAGTACTCTTGGCCCTCACACACACACATACACACACACACACACACACACACACACACACACATACACACATGTTGATTGTATGGCTCATTGTAGGCCTCTGGCAAACCAACAACACACCCTGTGCATATGATGAATCCTGTGCCACCTCCTGTCATCTGTAACATTGATGCAGGAACAGGCTAACATGGTGCTGATGCACAGGGCGACTTTATGACAGTATAGCAATGTTAGCATGTTGTCAGCAGTAAAGTGTAATGTTATCCTTGAAGGTGTAGCTGAGCAGCCATGACGCATTAAAGCTATGATTGTCAATGTAGTATTGTTTACACCAGTGTTAATCCCAATAGTGTATTGTCCGTCCACGTGCCACTTGGCTGATGTGTGTAGTATTGGCAGCATGTGTTAGAGAGTGGACAGTACGTGTGGGATGTGTACAGCACAGGTTTGCAGGTGTACATTTGTGAACCTGGTGGAGGTGCACTGTCTGCATGTACGTGCACAGTGGACACATGGGCAGGGTGACATGCCCTGTATTACAGAGTGTTAACACTCCATAGTTTCTATTGGTGGCCAGTATGCATTGTACTTTTACACATTTTGGAACTTGGGTACACATGTGTGTATGACATGGTTTGACACTGTGCTGTGGGTGATACTGTTACTATCTATCATTGGTTTGCATTCTGGTAGTATACATAACCTCTACAGCCTGACCATAAACAATCATTAGATAATGTCTTGACAAATGACAGACAGATGTAGGACACACAGTAACATTTGTACACTTCAGGAACTATACTATGCCAGTACCCAGTGGTGTTCACCTGCACCCATTCCTGGGACCACTCCTGATTGCCATATAGCTCACTTAGGTACAAGCAAACACAGTAGTGATATGTCCATCCACATCTGGGAATGCATACTGTGATCTATAATGCATTCTCTAGATGACACACACATCCTCCACAAGGGTATCATATGGACAGATACCTGTTGTCAAACCCATGCTGTAAAACTATAAGCCAACTAAAGCATGGTCATCCACCTTTACAAAACATAGTATCCCCACAGTACCACATAGGTAGTAGCCCCCAACATGTTGACAGGTACCGATGGGTACATACAGCCAAGTGTTACATCATCTCTTCTTTGGTAATCCCATTTCCAAAGGCATTTTGAAATCCCTCGGTGAATCACATAAGCAATAAGGGGTCTGCATGCATATCCACAAAGTTTGTTGTACACCTATAATGAATAGCCATCATTGACAGACTTTGCTGCATTTTAACTGGTCTGAAATATACCTCAGGCATAAACCCTCACTCACACTATTCAATAGAAACCGTAATGAGTCGGCGTGACAGAGATGACCTAGGCCAGGGATTACTGCAGTGGCTGGGATTGTCACAAGCATACAGATGTGACCTAAGGTCTGGAAAGCAGCAGCACACTCTGGCAAAGATAACATATGTGTTCATGGAGAAAGCAGGGTTTCCACCTCTGAAATAATTGAGGTCACATGTACTTATATGAATTTGCCACACAGCTACCTGATGTGCAATGCACATACTGTTGTCATTGTGATATGTCATACAGTAGTAAAAGCAAAACCCACAACACAGTCACCAACTGTGTCACACACATACTCACCAAGTGCAGGATTCAAACCCCTACCTAACTACTTTATGATACGAGAGCAGTACGCATTTACACAATGCACTACACACATTACTAGGAGTTCTCCTTTCCACAGGTATATTTGTAGGATGGTGACATTATCAGACTTGACAAAGATAAGTATACCACTTTTAAGGTGTTGTAGTTGTCTCCAAAAAGGTTGTTCCTGTACAAGAGGATATGCACACAAACACACACACACACACACACACACACACACACACACACACACACACACACACAGAGTCATACAGTTGTCATGTGCAGGATTCAAACCCCTACTTAACTACCTCATGATATTAGAGCAGTATGCATTTACACAACGTGCTATACACATTACTGGGAGTTCTCCTTTCCACAGGTATATTTGTAGGATGGTGACATCATCAGACTTGACAAAGATAAGTATACCACTTTTGAGGTGTTGTAGTTGGCTCCAAAAAGGTTGCTCCTCTACAAGGAGATACACACACACACACACTCATATAGTTGCCAAGTGGAGGATTCAAACCCCTACCTAACTACTTAATGATACTAGAGCAGTACCCATTTACATGGCACGCTATACACATTACTGGGAGTTCTCCTTTCCACGGGTATATTTGTAGGATGGTGACATCATCAGACTTGACAAAGATGGTTATACCACATTTATGGTGTTGTAGTTGTCTCCAAAAAGGTTGCTCCTCTACAGGAGATACACACACACACACACAGTTGTCAAGTGTAGGATTCAAACCCCTACCTAACTACTTAATGATACTAGAGCAGTACACATTTACACAACACGCTATAAACATTACTGGGAGTTCTCCTTTCCACAGGTATATTTTTAGGATGGTGACATCATCAGACTTGACAAAGATAGGTATACCACATTTAAGGTGTTGTAGTTGTCTCCAAAAAGGCTGCTCCTCTACAAGTAGATACACACACACACACACATACAGTTGTCAAGTGCAGGATTCAACCCCCTACCTACTTAATGAGACTAGAGCAGTACGCATTTACACAACGTGCTATACATATTACTGGGAGTTCTCCTTTCCACAGGTATATTTGTAGGATGGTGACATCATCAGACTAGACAAAGTGGGTTACATTAGGTGACATTAGGTGGGCTACATAGAAGGAATTTGTAGACACTTTGGCAATGTGATCATCAAAGGATAGTTTACTGTCTACCTGTGTCCCCAGGGCCATAATTACATTCTCTGTACATACTGGATTCCCACCTATGTGGTAATTTGTGTGCACTTTGTTTTATCCAAAGGGGATGACTATGCATTCTTTGGCATTCTGCTTGAGGGCATTGTTTTGACACCAGGTATCTGTCTGTGTATAACCCTTCTGTAGGATGTCTGTGTCAGCCGTGGAGTTGATTATGGACCACAGTTATCAGTCATCTGCAAACTTGTTCAGCCATACTCCTCCCGTGCTTGCCTGTACCTCTGAACAGTATCTACTGAATAGGTGGGGTCCCAGGACCAATACCTGTGGGATGCCATTTGTGACTGGTTTAGAGTCGGACATGGCACCCGCAACTCTGAACATGTGTGTTTGATCTGTGAGCCAGTTGGCCACCCATCCTGTGACATAGCTGGTAATCTTCAAGCTGGTAAGCTTGTCCATGATGTCAGAGTGGGGAATTGTGTCAAAAGGCCTTAGTGAGGTCCAGGTGGGCTGTGTGGACTACATTCACCTCCATCTATGTCCTTGGTAACTGTTTCAAATAAGTCAACTAGGTTTAGGAGACAGGATCTACCTTTAACAAAGCCAAGTTGGGTAAAGTCCAGTGTCTGGAGGTCCCCATTGTCTCTGTTTATGGGTTCCATGATAATTTGCTCCATAGCTTTGCAGACCAGGCTGAGTAGGCCTATAGGGAAATGGTTTCCTGGTTCTTTTGTGGCACCCCCTTTGTGGAGCTGGATGACTGTTGCTGTATGCCATTCCTTGGGTACATAGCCTGTGGTAAGGTTGAGTCAGGACAGTGAATGTAGGTGAGGGTGTAGTTCCTTTTGGGGCTGGTGTAAGTCGCAGCCTGGGACACCATCCAGTCCCATTGATGCTGTGTTCTTAGGTTTGGAGAGGGCTGTTTCTACCTGCATGTCCATGAAATCTGGTGCTCTGCATTCTTCTGGGATGGACACAGGCCCTTTTGGGGGTGAGTTTGCACTGACCTTGTCCTCCAGGATGTGGGCAATGTAAGTTGGTTCAGTGTATCTTTTTTCTATTTTGCAGTAGCTTACAGCATTTTTGAGAGTTCCACCTAAATGTTTGGTATAGCTAATGAAGGCTTTGTGGCTGTTATTCTTACATTCCTTGGCAATTTGTCTTTAGAAACTGGCCTTGGATTATTTTATGCGCGATCATTGTTTCTTCCTAATAATGATCAGTGATGCCTTTCCTTATGTGAAGTTTGCTCTATCATGTGTTCGTTCCCTCTTTCTGTTGTATAGCTCATTTATCTACGACAACCACCAGATTGGTTTCCTATATTTGCAGGAGTGCATCATGGTTTTATTTGGCATGTCTCAATACTTGCATCCCTGTAGATGCTTATAGAATGCACTTGTAAATGATTCTGCAGATTGTATAGCATTATCCTATAGCAAGGGTGCTTTAGAACTTTCCACGTTGGTCTTGAGAAGTGTGCTGTTTGCTTTAGAAACTTTCTTCACAGTGGTTTCCTTGACTGTGGGGGGGTGTGATGTGGATGTCCAGTGTGATTACTTTATGATCTGATATTACCAGCAAGGGGTTTATCTCTGTTGTGGAACAATGGTACCCCATGTTGGTGATGATCAGGTCCAGTATGTTGTCACCTCTAGTGGGCATGGTAACCAGCTGTTCCAGAGCGTTTGAGTTTTTAAACTCTGGGAAGCATTGGGCAAAGGACATTGTACATGAGTAATTCTCCCAGTCAGTGTTTTGGTAGTTGTACTCTCCTCATATAATGTTATTTGGTAGGACATTTGTATTTTCCACTGTTCTCAGGAATACTGGGTGAGGTTCCTGAGACAAGGTAGGTGATCTGTAGCAGGCTACAATGTGATAAGCAGCTTTGCACAATGTTAGTTGCACTTGCATGGTCTCCAAGGCCTCATGTTGTGCCACTAACCTGAAGGTGTGGGTATCCATAGGGTAAATGGATACACCGCTTCCTTTTGTATTTCACTCTGAGTTTTGGGTCCAAAGATCCAAGGGATTATGAGTGTTTTACATGGAGCATGTCCAACAGCTCTGTGTTTGACATAGCTTTGTATGTTAGGCAGAGATCATCTCTGAGTAGGCGATATGCGAGAGAGTACAGCTGGAGCATTTTGAGACTGTCTGTGTATGGCATGTATTTCAGGCTGCTAATGCTATTTGTGAGGTATGTCTGCAGCCTTTCTAGTTGTTGTTGATGTCTTGTGAGGTACATAGCAAAAGGGGCGTTGTACTCTGTTATGTATCTAGTGAGTGATGAGTAGAGGGGAACAATGTCCTCTTCTGTCCTGCATGAGACACCTTTTGTGATGAGGTGTGCCACGTAGAAGGATTTCCGGACTACTGCAGGGATGTGATTATCACAGTTGTATCCACTGTCCACCTGTGACCCAAGGTCTCTAATTACACTTTCAGTGTTAAGTATACTACGGCCTATGTTGCAGTTCATGGCTACAGAGTTTTTACCAAAGGGGATGACAATGCACTTTTTGGCATTGAGCTTGAAGCCATGGCTTTGACACCAGGCATCTGTCTCAGTGAGGCCCTTTTGTAGGATGTCCACATCTTCAGTAGTTTTGATTATGGCTCCTAGTTTGCAGTCATCTGGAAACTTCATTAGCCATAGACTTTCCGTGTTAAAGTTTACTTTAGGGAAGTAGATTCCAGACAGGACAGGAGCCAGGACTGAACCCTGTGGTACTGCACATGTCTCTGGTCTAATGTCATACTTGGAGTCTGCTACTTTCACAGTGTGTGTTCTGTCAGTTAGCCAGTTAGCATCCCATCTTGTGACATAGCGACTTATACCTAGTTTAGTGGGTTTATCTATAATTCCAGAGTGGGGGATGGTTTTGAAAGCCATGGCAAGATATACATAGGCTGTGTGAACCACCTTACCCTTGTCTACGGTTCTGGTGACTGCTTCAATGACATCTATCAGGTTTAGGAGACATGATCTGCCTTTTACAAACACAACATGGTTGTGGTCCAGTGTTTGGAGATTACCAATGTCTTTTTTTATAAGTTATATGATGATACATTCCATGGCCTTGCAGGGCAGGCTCATCAGGCTAATGGGCCACTAGATCCTGGGGACCATGGTGTCTCCCCCCTTGTGTAGTGGGATAACTGTCGCTGTGCGCCATTCAGCAGGCACAAAGCCTGAGGTGAGGCTATGACTGAACATGGTACGTAGGTGTGGTGCCTGTTCGTTCTGTAGTTTGTGTAGACCACAGCTTGGGATGTTATCTGGTTCCATAGATGCTGTGTTACTGGCTTTAGAGAGTGTTTTTTACCTGTGCAGCCGTGATGACAGCAACTTTGCAGTCTTCCGTTATGGAGATGTGCTCATTCATGGGTGAGGGGGGGTAAAGTTAGCACTGATCCTATCTGCCAGGATGTTGGCAATATCAGTTGGGTCTGTATATTTAGTGCCATTGGGCTGTAACTCAGAGCAGATCTGAGTGTTGCCATTGAGATTCTTGACATAGCTATAGAATGCTTTGTGGTTGTCTTTAGAATCAGTGTCGATTCTGTTTTCATAACTAGCTTTGGAGGATTTTATCATGGATCACAGCTTCTTACTGATGTGGACCATGGAGCTCCTCCCCTCATGGGATTTTACCCTGTTTTGCAAAAGTATTTTCCTTCTGTTGTGCAGTTTGTTTATGGCAGGGGAACACCAGATTGGCTTCCATTTCTTGGAGGTTAGCATCTTGGTTCTGTTTGGGATAGCATGATGCATGCAGTCACATAAGTGCTTATGAAGTGCAATTGTGAAGGATTAAGTAGTCATAACTGTATTGTCCATCTGCATGTGTGTCCTGCAATTCAGCACTTCTGTCTTAAGAAGCATGACGTTGGCTTTGGAGAAATTATTTAACATGGTTTCCTTAATGGGGGTGTGGGTCCAGAATGTGGATATGTAGGGTGATTAGCTTATGGTCAGATGGGACCAATGAGGAGCTGACATCAGGTGCGGAACACCGGTCATGCAGGACAAACCAAACCCTGTAACCAACACAAATAACCACAAAGTGAGCTAAATGCTATTCATTGCCAGAAGTCTCAGCCTCCAGATGCACACACTCAAGGCACTTCTCATTATGGAGAATATTGATATCTGTGCAGTATCGGTAACCTAGTTCAAGGCTCCAGACAGCACACCAGCACTACCAGGATACTACTCATTTCATACCTTCCAGCATCAGAACCTGAATCATAGCACATAGGGTGAGGATGTATCCATATTCATCAAGGATACCTATACCTCTCTCTACATGCTCTCTACAGGATATGTATCCATAGAATGTTGCACAGCAACGTTCTTCACACTCCACATGGGTGGGGCCATGAAAACCCCTTGGCATTCATGCTCTATGAGCCTGACAATTGTGTTCTGCAAGGCAATGGAGCCAATCATAATGGAAGTCAACAATACAGAGATTGGGAACCTTCACACAGTTGAGCACAGACAGTTTGGCTTGGTCAAATGCAGAACACGGCTCCTGAACTGGGAGGATTTCTTTGATAGTTACCCAGGCTACGGATGACTTGAAATGAGATCCACACAGCCTACCTATGCCTCGCTAAGGCCTTTGACACCATTCCCCAGTCAGGTATCATAGATGAACTCACCAACCTGGCCATGAATCCATACATCACAGGATGGATTGCACACTGCCTCACAGATAGATCCCACACATTATGAGTTGCTGGCTACATGTCAGACTCTACACCGGTAATGACTGGTGTCCCCCAGGGTTCAGTCCAGGCATCCCTCATGTTTGGTATAGACTTCTCAAATGTACATGCCAACACAGGAGAGTTGTGGTTGACTAAGTTTCCTGGGAATTGTAAAGTGTTTGCCATAATAGATTCCCTGGAAGACAGACATATTCTCCAGAAGGGACTCTATAAGACAGATGTGTGGTGTCAGAATCATGGCCTCAAGCTCACTGTGGAGGAATGCATAGTGATCCTCTTTGCTGAAAACAAAATACACACAAACTACCACATGGGTGTTACCCCCTTAAAAATCACAAGGTGATAAGGGATCTGGGGACACAAGTAGATAGTCATCTTTCCTTTGACAACCATGTTGTCAAAGTGATTGGGAGATCCTATGTGGCCCACCTAATCAACAAAGGGTTTGCATCATGATCCAAAGAGGTAGTGTTGGCACTCCACTCTTACATCATCAGACCCATCATTGAGTACAGTGCACCATTTTGAATGTACTCGACTTAGCATATCCAGCAGCTGTAGAGAACACATAGGTACATCACCAAGAGGATTACTGCCCTCAAACAGTTGTGTTATGCAACACAACTGGTAAAACTAAATCTGTTCTTCGTTGCGTACCGCCTACTCAGAGACACACTCTGCCTAACATACAGAGCCATGTCCAACACATGACTGCTGAACGTGTTCCATCTACACATAACAACATTGAGTCACCCTACACATTCCAGGGATATGAACCTCATCAGGATGATGAATACAACATGCTGGTGGAATACAGTACCATCCCAGACACTTGCCTTACTGTGGAACAGAGTCCCAATGTACATCAGACAAAACCCCTTGCTGACACTCTTCAAATGGAACCTTGATGAGTGGATGGGAAACAGACAGTTTATGCCTGGCATCACATCAGCTGCCCCACTAGAAAGGGGCTTAGGGTACTAACTATTAGAACTAGGCCTTGGGAGACTACCCAATGGTGTGGTGAAAGCTGCACAACTTGTGTAGACTGATATATGCCTTCGTGGAGATAGTCTACTACATACCTATGAACCTATGTGACAGGTACATGTCTACAGATAGTAGATGCGTACTTCATTGTACAGTCATGTTGTACAGCAGGCACATGGACCACATACACTGTAATGCTTACAGATACTGGTGGCTGTTATGTACAGTGGGAGAGATGTGCACCTCATGTCTTTCGTGCCATTAGAATGTGTGCTGGATGGGACAGTCCTGGATGGCTCCCTGTCATGGTCACCCTCTTACACACATCTCTGCCCATCCATCTTTGGCTTATTATACTGTGTTCCCCCTACACATATATATATAGGTACATAGGTAGGTGATAGGCTATCTGCCTGAAGGCATGTATTAGTATGTCCAGAGTGTGCAGCTATCACCACCCATGGAGTTAGTTCCCTAGGCCTCTGTGTAGTAGAGCTGATGAAGTGATCCATGGTGTGACAGTTCAGTTTCACATACACTCATCAAGACTCCTCTGGAAGAGTGTCAGTGAGGGTCTCGGCTTAATGTCAGTTGGGAGCCTGTTCCAAAGCAAGGGAAGTCTGTGAGTTAGTCATGTATCCCTCCAACATGTTCTATTTAATGTTATGATGATGATATCCCTAGAGCATGTGGTACAGTGAGCTTGGGTTTACGTCAGATAGTGTATGTACATCAGTTCTGCATTGGACATGGACCTGTCTGTTGGGCAGAGATCTCCTGAGTAGACAGTATGCAACAGAGTACAGATTGAGTTAAATTCAGTCTGGTTGCATGGAGCAACTGTTTGAGGCCAGTAATCCTCTTGTTGAGGTACTTCAGTGGTCTTGCCAGCTGCTGAAGGTGCCTAGTCAGATTCATCGCAAGTGTGTTGTGGTACTCTCTGACGGGTCTGATGACTGATGAGTAGAGGGAACCTCCTTTGACCTACATGCAAAGTCATTGGCAGTTTGTGGAAACACATAGCATGATTTTCTAACCACTTTGTGAATATATTTCTGGAAGTAGAGATGACTATCCACATGTGTCCATAGATCTCTTATTATCACCTCCATATTTAATGTGTTGGCACCTATGTGGTATTTGTATGACTGTAGCTCGAGCGCATAATTTTTATACCACATATGTCTAACTGAGACCCTTTTTAAGGATGTCTCTGTTGTCCCACACATCGATTATGACAACTTTTTTGCAGTCATCCACAAACTTTGCTAAACATAGCCCTCGTGTGTTTGACTGTATTTCTGAAAAGTATACACCAGACAGGGGGGTCCCAGGACTAGGCCATGGGAGACAGCAGTTGTTACCAGCTTAAACAGGAGACCACAGTTCTTACCTTGTGGGATCTATCTGTGCCCCAGTTGGCAATCCATCAGATGACATACATATTTATGCACTGGTTGTTGATTTTGTGGATACGACATGTGTCTGGGATGTTGGAAGAGGGCTTTCCAAGGTCTATGTGGGACGTGTGTAGCTCATTTCATTGATGTATGTCCTGGGTGACTGCCTTGAAAACAGTCTAGCAGGTTTGGGAACTATGATCTGCCCCTGACCAAACTGAAATTGGTAGGGTTGGGTGTTTGTAGGCTCACAATAGCTCTGTTTATGAGTTCCATCATGATGGACTCCATGGCCTTGCAGATCAGGCTTAATAGGCTTATAAGACAATAGTTCCTATGGTCTGTTGTGCACCAACACTTGTGGAGTGTGCGAAATGTTGCTGTAATGCATTCAACAGTTTCATATCCTGTACAGAGGGTGAGTCTCAACGGAGTGTACAGGTGCAGGGTCTGTTTGTTTTGGGGTTCACATATGACACAGCTAGGGAAGCCATGTCATCCCATAGACGCCGTGTTTTTAGGTTTGGAAAGTGCTGTTTAACCATTGTATATGTGATTTCTGGGTTTTCACAGTCTCCAGGTATGATAATGTGCCCCTTTGTCAGTGAGAGGGGGTAAATATGTATGAACCTGTCTGACAAGATGTTGGCGGTGTCAGTCATGTACATGTATTAATTTACAGTTTGCACTGACTCAGAACATATATGTGTTTACATTGATATTTATGACATTGTGAAATAAAGCTTCATGGTTCTCTATGGACACTTTGACAACATTTTTGCCAGAACATGGATTGGATAATGTTAGGAGTGCTCATTGTTTATTGATGATACTGATCGGAGATTTATTGGTCTTCTTTGAATTTTCACTTTCTCTGAACGAGTTCAGTACTTGTAGTACATAGTTTGATTATGAGAGGTCCAATATATTGTATGGGTCTGTTTTCATACCACTGTGTGCAAAAGGCAGGATTGGTGGATAGTGACATGTTTCTGGGGTGAGAACTGCAACTGCCAGATATGTGTGGCCCACTGCTGTTCTCAGACATGGCCTAAGTGTGTGAGCATGCCCAGTATGACCTTTCAGTATGTTGCTGACTGGGATTTGCTAAATTTGTTGAAGTGTGTGAGCATGCCCATTATGGACATATGTACTATATGTGTGTGAAAAATCAAGTTGTTTTTTACTTCAGGGCTCACCTTTGTGTTGTACATCGACAGGAAGCACACTGTTTCTGCAGGGCTTCCATGAGTCGCTTTGCATAGACTTATCAACATTTCTACATACAGGGGGGACAGCTATTATTTGCACATTTCTACCCAGGAGGTACACCTGATTGTTACTGTGGGTGTACATTGGATGAGGGGTTCACCTGACACTTATACACATTTTCTAGGCCTGCACTGCTATGTCAGGTATTCCATTTCAGTCTGTACTGTTGCCTATCATACTGGCTTGAGGCATACTACTGTACTACAGAACTTAGCTTCCAATTCCACGTTTATTAGTTTGTGACTTCATAGCCTACGCAACCCACATCACACTGCCTGGCCTGCTGTTATCTGTCTGCATAGGCCTGGAGGGAAGTTCAGAGGGCATGATACAGCATTTGTTTGTGTTTGCGTTAGTCTACAATTGCCCTGCTGTGTCTCTGCCAGTGAAATGCTGTCTTGGCTTGGTGGTTCAGTACTGTGTCTATAGTGCACAGTATCCTGAGTTTGAGCCCTGTCACTGCTTTTTTTTTTCCTGCTGGGCAGACCTGACTGGTTAAGGAACAGTAAAGCAGGTGTGAGCGTGTTTAGCCGACTTTGCCTGACTTTTCCCAACGTTGCCCGATGTTGCGCTAGTTTGTGCGGCACACAGCTCCACGCAATTGTGCTTAAATATGCTAAATACTGGTAAAATGTGCTTAACACTGCTTTATATTGCTTAATATAGGGCAATCATGCCTCAGGTGGTGCTGCAGGGCTGCCTATGTCGGATGCAATGCACATAATACACTCCCTATACATGTTTGAAACAGGTAGTGTCAAGTTAGGCATCCCTTTTATTGTATGTGTGAGTCAGAGAGAGGTGTCATTTCCAGGGTTCCTACTGAGTCAGTGTATGTGCTATACGTTGCCTCTTTGCCAAGGCCAGGGCATACTGGGCATGCCTCCTTCTGCCTACTGGGGCAGGCTCAGGTTGTTCCTCCTCTGAGTCACGTTGTGCCTGTGCAGGCCTTGGCAATGGTGGGGGGCTGTTTGGCCCTGCCCCATGCTGTTCCTGCTGCAGCTGTTTTCACAGGATCATGTTGTGTAGCATGGCATATACCATGACAATTTGGGTACATGTAGTTGGTGAGTACTGCAAGGCTCCATCGGATGTGTCCAGGCACCGGAACCGTGACTTGAGCATCCCAAACACACACTCAATTATGTTTCTTGTTTGTGCATGTGCCTCATAATGGAGTTCTTGTTCGGGTGTGTGTGCATTTCTGATGGGTGTCATCAGCCACGGCTCCAGTGTGTATCCAGCATCCCCCACTAGGTGACCGTCAGGGATGTCCCCATTGGCAAATCTGTGGTACAGCTGCTTCAGATGCCAGATGTGGGAATCGTGATAGCTTCCAGGGCAGCCAGCAAACACATTTATTATTATGCCCTGGGCATCGCACACGACCTGGAAGTTGATGGAGAGGAAGCCCTTGTGGTTGATGTAGACACTACCCCACTCACCGGGTGGTGCTTTGATGTGTATGTGTGTGCAGTCTATTGCATCCACCACCTCAGGGTATTCCACTATTTGGTGGAAGAGACGCATATTGCTGGCCAATGCCTCACTGGAATTGGGGAAATATGCATGCTCACCGACATGTGCTGACATGGCACCCAGGAACTGGTGCAGTACCCTGGATGCTGATGCCTGTGAAACACCCATCATATCACCAGTTGGTCTCTGGAAGGTACCTGTAGCTAGTATTCATAGGCCAACACATACCTTGGTATCCAGTGGGATGTGTTCCCCTCTGTTGGTTCTGTGTGTGAGGCGTGGCCGGCACAGATCAACAATTTGCTGCAGGAGGTCTCTGTCTATTCTTTAGTGCTCCACTATCTCCAGCTCATGTGGCCCTTGGTAGGTTACCCTGGGTCTGTACACTCTTCTCCATCTCCTTACTGTGGGTTGCTCAGCAGCATTCACAACATCACCACCCTCAGCACCTTGCACATGCTGGTTTATAATAGCAATGGCAGCCCCTAACATTTTGTCAGCCTTAAGCTTTTTGAGTTTTCACTCTTTCTAAACTGCAGTGTTGCAGAGTTCTTGTGAGAAAGCAGGTTAGACTGCTGTTTGCAGAGTTTGAATTGCTGGGCTGGGCTGGGCTAGTCGACTACCTGTGTAATTGGCTGATTGCGATATATTTCACCTGGCAGCTCTGCTAGTTCTCCTTGGTTAACTTCCTACTACTTCTTTTCCTTCCTAGCACACACTCGCCTACACATGTGCACACGCATGCACATGCATGCGCACGCTGTGTGCCTGTTTGCAAGTAATTTCTGATATATCCACGGAGTACGCCTTTGGTTTCTTGCTTTTAGCTACTACCACTGTAAACACGCCTCTTGCAATCCTGAGCAACTCAGGGCAAACACATGCCACTGTGTTCCAATCACCTTACAGTCTTTCAGACATACCCCCTCATAATGTCACTTATCTTCTACTCGACTACTACCCTACTCCTACACTTACACTCTAGGGACATGGCTCACATGCCAGGGCAAGTTGGGATTCACTATCCTTATCCTCATTTGCATAGGATTGCCTACTAATGCTTGGTTACATCTCTCACACTGAGCTTCCCCCCCTTAACAACTACTCAGTGGCCATATTGTTTGCAGCCTGCCATTCACCTGCATGGCAGGACAAGCTTTAGTAAAAGCACATTTGTGGATATTTTTCCTTTTTCATTTAATTTAAAGCGCAGCATATTTGCGTGGCTGCTGCACTACGGTTAAACATCGGCGATCGGAGAACAAAATAACATTGGATTTTGCAGATTTACAACATTTGCAAATGCCAATGGCCTTATATTTGGCCATTGGCATGCTTCCTTAACTAAATGCATCCTTTATTTGGAGCTGTCATAGCTCCGTTTAGCTATTGCAGAGCGGTACTCTGTTACCAGAGTCCATTTCTGCAAATAACACTACTCTCTTACGGACAGGTTAGTGGTTACTGGATCAAATTTACCTCATTTGCATAGCTTTCTGCAGCAAATGAGGTAATTTCATACCATATACTGTCCGTGCAAGAGTAGCTTTAAACTCATGCACGCCCCTGCCGGCTATTGCTGAATCACTCGGCAGACATATTGCCTGTCTGCCGTCTTACATTGTTCTTACACTCCGTACAAGCCTTCGTAAATCCGGCCCTTTGTTATTTTAAGAATGAAAATATAAGGAAAAGAGATGGACAGACTTGTCCATGTGGGAGATGTTCCATGTGTAAATATATAAGTAATAGTAATAAGTTTTTACATCCTGACACAGGCAGGGAATATGTATTTAGCATTTCAGCTACATGTGCTTCAGAACATATTATTTATTTAGCTCAATGTTCAGTATGTTTTTGTTTCTATGTGGGAAAAAGAGATAGAGCCCTTAGAGATCGTATCAAGGAACACATGTACCAGATACAAAAAAGTAATGTTAGTGCATTATCTAAACATATTAGAGTGAATGACACACACAATTTTACTTTTTTAGTTATAGTTAAAATATATGACAACGTCAGAAAGGGGGACATTAGAAACAGGACAGAACAGCTTGAGGGAAATAGATTATAAGATGGAAAGCAGATTCTGGGCATGGGGTTAAACGATAGGATACCCATAAGACCAAAACTTAAAGCAAGACCATTGAATAAATGAAATGTTAAGTAATTTTATGAAATGCTTACTTACATTAAGTATTAGAGATTTTTAAACAGTATATGCTTATATTTGAGCAAATTTTTATATTTGTATATTTATATGTGCATTTTTTATATATGTATTCTTTATACATTTTTTTATGTGTTTGTTATGCATTATACTTTTTAGAATCATGTTTACACAGTGAAGGACTGAATGTTTTTACTTAATGAAGGATGTTTCTCTAAGATGATTGTGACTTAACTAGTTGGTTCAAGGTATAAAGATACATAGTAGACAGCATGCATTTGTATCTGAAGAAGCAGAATCTGTGAAAGCGCTTGTACGTCTGTGTTTGAATAAAGAAGAGTTTTTTACACTGGAACTACCTGCCATTTTTTGGACTACAAATGGTTTACATTTAATTGCAGTTTTCCTGGTGGACTGAAGCCTCTAGTAAGGAAGGTGTGTTTTTTTACATAATATATAAACATTGGCACTGTGTATAAAAAAATACTGTCCATAAGAATGTGATATGACATATTTTAGAAACACCCACCCACACAAGTGGGAGCTCTCCTTTTCGTTTGTGCCATGGGTGCCTTTCATACCTCTCAACTTCTTTGCTCAAGAATTCTGGACAAAGCTAAAAAAATAATGGGGGGAAGAAGACCCAAAATCAAGGACATTTTTATTTCTTTAACTCACTTTAAAAGTTAATATAGCAACAGCTTTTGTACCATCACGCATTTTTCACAACAATAAGAGGTGTGAAACTCTATAATGTCTGGCATTAGTGACTGTCTGATAGTAATCCACAGTGATTTAACAAAAAAACAAAAATTATATGAGGGAATGGGGCAAACTTATGGGTCAAAATCAGGGACAGCTGATAGGTGTGGTGCCTTTGTAAGTTGCAACTGCAGTTTCAAAGATATTTATATGATAATGGGCCCTTTTGTCAGTGAGAGGGGTAAATATGTATGAACCTGTCTGACAAGATGTTGGCGGTGTCAGTCATGTATATGTATTAGTTTACAGTTTGCACTGACTCAGAACATATATGTGTTTACATTGATATTTATGACATTGTGAAATAAAGCTTCATGGTTCTCTATGGACACTTTGACAACATTTTTGCCAGAACATGGATTGGATAATGTTAGGAGTGCTCATTGTTTATTGATGATACTGATCGGAGATTTATTGGTCTTCTTTGAATTTTCACTTTCTCTGAACGAGTTCAGTACTTGTAGTACATAGTTTGATTATGAGAGGAGTCCAATATATTGTATGGGTCTGTTTTCATATCACTGTGTGCGCAAGGCAGGATTGGTGGATAGTGACATGTTTCTGGGGTGAGAACTGCAACTGCCAGATATGTGTGGCCCACTGCTGTTCTCAGACATGGCCTAAGTGTGTGAGCATGCCCAGTATGACCTTTCAGTATGTTGCTGACTGGGATTTGCTAAATTTGTTGAAGTGTGTGAGCATGCCCATTATGGACATATGTACTATATGTGTGTGAAAAATCAAGTTGTTTTTTACTTCAGGGCTCACCTTTGTGTTGTACATCGACAGGAAGCACACTGTTTCTGCAGGGCTTCCATGAGTCGCTTTGCATAGACTTATCAACATTTCTACATACAGGGGGGACAGCTATTATTTGCACATTTCCCAGGAGGTACACCTGATTGTTACTGTGGGTGTACATTGGATGAGGGGTTCACCTGACACTTATACACATTTTCTAGGCCTGCACTGCTATGTCAGGTATTCCATTTCAGTCTGTACTGTTGCCTATCATACTGGCTTGAGGCATACTACTGTACTACAGAACTTAGCTTCCAATTCCACGTTTATTAGTTTGTGACTTCATAGCCTACGCAACCCACATCACACTGCCTGGCCTGCTGTTATCTGTCTGCATAGGCCTGGAGGGAAGTTCAGAGGGCATGATACAGCATTTGTTTGTGTTTGCGTTAGTCTACAATTGCCCTGCTGTGTCTCTGCCAGTGAAATGCTGTCTTGGCTTGGTGGTTCAGTACTGTGTCTATAGTGCACAGTATCCTGAGTTTGAGCCCTGTCACTGCTTTTTATTTTCCTGCTGGGCAGACCTGACTGGTTAAGGAACAGTAAAGCAGGTGTGAGCGTGTTTAGCCGACTTTGCCTGACTTTGTCCAACGCTGCCCAACGTTGCCTGATGTTGCGTTAGTTTGTGCGGCACACAGCTCCTCGCAATTGTGCTTAAATATGCTAAATAGTGGTAAAATGTGCTTAATACTGCTTTATATTGCTTAATATAGGGCAATCATGCCTCAGGTGGTGCTGCAGGGCTGCCTATGTCGGATGCAATGCACATAATACACTCCCTATACATGTTTGAAACAGGTAGTGTCAAGTTAGGCATCCCTTTTACTGTATGTGTGAGTCAGAGGTGTCATTTCCAGGGTTCCTACTGAGTCAGTGTATGTGCTATACGTTGCCTCTTTGCCAAGGCCAGGGCATACTGGGCATGCCTCCTTCTGCCTACTGGGGCAGGCTCAGGTTGTTCCTCCTCTGAGTCACGTTGTGCCTGTGCAGGCCTTGGCAATGGTGGGGGGCTGTTTGGCCCTGCCCCATGCTGTTCCTGCTGCAGCTGTTTTCACAGGATCATGTTGTGTAGCATGGCATATACCATGACAATTTGGGTACATGTAGTTGGTGAGTACTGCAAGGCTCCATCGGATGTGTCCAGGCACCGGAACCGTGACTTGAGCATCCCAAACACACACTCAATTATGTTTCTTGTTTGTGCATGTGCCTCATAATGGAGTTCTTGTTCGGGTGTGTGTGCATTTCTGATGGGTGTCATCAGCCACGGCTCCAGTGTGTATCCAGCATCCCCCACTAGGTGACCGTCAGGGATGTCCCCATTGGCAAATCTGTGGTACAGCTGCTTCAGATGCCAGATGTGGGAATCGTGATAGCTTCCAGGGCAGCCAGCAAACACATTTATTATTATGCCCTGGGCATCGCACACGACCTGGAAGTTGATGGAGAGGAAGCCCTTGTGGTTGATGTAGACACTACCCCACTCACCGGGTGGTGCTTTGATGTGTATGTGTGTGCAGTCTATTGCATCCACCACCTCAGGGTATTCCACTATTTGGTGGAAGAGACGCATATTGCTGGCCAATGCCTCACTGGAATTGGGGAAATATGCATGCTCACCGACATGTGCTGACATGGCACCCAGGAACTGGTGCAGTACCCTGGATGCTGATGCCTGTGAAACACCCATCATATCACCAGTTGGTCTCTGGAAGGTACCTGTAGCTAGTATTCATAGGCCAACACATACCTTGGTATCCAGTGGGATGTGTTCCCCTGTTGGTTCTGTGTGTGGCGTGGCGGCACAGATCAACAATTTGCTGCAGGAGGTCTCTGTCTATTCTTTAGTGCTCCACTATCTCCAGCTCATGTGGCCCTGGTAGGTTACCCTGGGTCTGTACACTCTTCTCCATCTCCTTACTGTGGGTTGCTCAGCAGCATTCACAACATCACCACCCTCAGCACCTTGCACATGCTGGTTTATAATAGCAATGGCAGCCCCTAACATTTTGTCAGCCTTAAGCTTTTTGAGTTTTCACTCTTTCTAAACTGCAGTGTTGCAGAGTTCTTGTGAGAAAGCAGGTTAGACTGCTGTTTGCAGAGTTTGAATTGCTGGGCTGGGCTGGGCTAGTCGACTACCTGTGTAATTGGCTGATTGCGATATATTTCACCTGGCAGCTCTGCTAGTTCTCCTTGGTTAACTTCCTACTACTTCTTTTCCTTCCTAGCACACACTCGCCTACACATGTGCACACACGCATGCACATGCACGCCTGTGCCTGTTTGCAAGTAATTTCTGATATATCCACGGAGTACGCCTTTGGTTTCTTGCTTTTAGCTACTACCACTGTAAACACGCCTCTTGCAATCCTGAGCAACTCAGGGCAAACACATGCCACTGTGTTCCAATCACCTTACAGTCTTTCAGACATACCCCCTCATAATGTCACTTATCTTCTACTCGACTACTACCCTACTCCTACACTTACACTCTAGGGACATGGCTCACATGCCAGGGCAAGTTGGGATTCACTATCCTTATCCTCATTTGCATAGGATTGCCTACTAATGCTTGGTTACATCTCTCACACTGAGCTTCCCCCCCTTAACAACTACTCAGTGGCCATATTGTTTGCAGCCTGCCATTCACCTGCATGGCAGGACAAGCTTTTTAGTGTAAAAGCACATTTGTGGATATTTTTCCCTTTTTTTCATTTAATTTAAAGCGCAGCATATTTGCGTGACGCTGCACTACGGTTAAACATCGGCGATCGGGAGAACAAAAATAACATTGGATTTTGCAGATTTACAACATTTGCAAATGCCAATGGCCTTATATTTGGCCATTGGCATGCTTCCTTAACTAAATGCATCCTTTATTTGGAGCTGTCATAGCTCCGTTTAGCTATTTGCAGAACGGTACTCTGTTACCAACGGAGTCCATTTCTGCAAATAACACTACTCTTACACGGACAGGTTAGTGGTTACTGGATCGCAAATTTACCTCATTTGCATAGCTTTCTGCAGCAAATGAGGTAATTTGCATACCATAACACTGTCCGTGCAAGAGTAGCTTTAGAAGCTCTCATGCACGCCCCTGCCGGCTATTGCTGAATCACTCGGCAGACATATTGCCTGTCTGCCGTCTTACATTGTTCTTACACTCCGTACAAGCCTTCGTAAATCCGGCCCTTTGTTATTTTAAGAATGAAAATATAAGGAAAAGAGATGGACAGACTTGTCCATGTGGGAGATGTTCCATGTGTAAATATATAAGTAATAGTAATAAGTTTTTACATCCTGACACAGGCAGGGAATATGTATTTAGCATTTCAGCTACATGTGCTTCAGAACATATTATTTATTTAGCTCAATGTTCAGTATGTTTTTGTTTCTATGTGGGAAAAAGAGATAGAGCCCTTAGAGATCGTATCAAGGAACACATGTACCAGATACAAAAAAGTAATGTTAGTGCATTATCTAAACATATTAGAGTGAATGACACACACAATTTTACTTTTTTAGTTATAGTTAAAATATATGACAACGTCAGAAAGGGGGACATTAGAAACAGGACAGAACAGCTTGAGGGAAATAGATTATAAGATGGAAAGCAGATTCTGGGCATGGGGTTAAACGATAGGATACCCATAAGACCAAAACTTAAAGCAAGACCATTGAATAAATGAAATGTTAAGTAATTTTATGAAATGCTTACTTACATTAAGTATTAGAGATTTTTAAACAGTATATGCTTATATTTGAGCAAATTTTTATATTTGTATATTTATATGTGCATTTTTTATATATGTATTCTTTATACATTTTTTTATGTGTTTGTTATGCATTATACTTTTTAGAATCATGTTTACACAGTGAAGGACTGAATGTTTTTACTTAATGAAGGATGTTTCTCTAAGATGATTGTGACTTAACTAGTTGGTTCAAGGTATAAAGATACATAGTAGACAGCATGCATTTGTATCTGAAGAAGCAGAATCTGTGAAAGCGCTTGTACGTCTGTGTTTGAATAAAGAAGAGTTTTTTACACTGGAACTACCTGCCATTTTTTGGACTACAAATGGTTTACATTTAATTGCAGTTTTCCTGGTGGACTGAAGCCTCTAGTAAGGAAGGTGTGTTTTTTTACATAATATATAAACATTGGCACTGTGTATAAAAAAATACTGTCCATAAGAATGTGATATGACATATTTTAGAAACACCCACCCACACAAGTGGGAGCTCTCCTTTTCGTTTGTGCCATGGGTGCCTTTCATACCTCTCAACTTCTTTGCTCAAGAATTCTGGACAAAGCTAAAAAAATAATGGGGGGAAGAAGACCCAAAATCAAGGACATTTTTATTTCTTTAACTCACTTTAAAAGTTAATATAGCAACAGCTTTTGTATCATCATGCATTTTTTCACAACAATAAGAGGTGTGAAACTCTATAATGTCTGGCATTAGTGACTGTCTGATAGTAATCCACAGTGATTTAACAAAAAAACAAAAATTATATGAGGGAATGGGGCAAACTTATGGGTCAAAATCAGGGACAGCTGATAGGTGTGGTGCCTTTGTAAGTTGCAACTGCAGTTTCAAAGACATGCACTCTGATAAGAACAGGTGCAAAGTGTTTACAGCTGCTGATTGTACACTGCTTATTGGTGCACATCTGCTAACCTATACTCCTTATCGTCACCATTGCAAGGTGCACAGTGCAAGCTTGTGCAGTTGTATTTATGGTGCACCAAGCCTTTGTAGGTATACTAAATATCAGGTGTTTTGATCAGCATAACATACACTCATGCACACACTTTACACAGTTTGTTCATGTATCTACCTGTTTGTGTGGGTATCCTGGTGCATTTGCATTAGTATTTGCTACAAAGCAAGTACTTAGTGCACAGCAATGAGCTGCACAGTTATACTTCTCTTACCCTCACTGATACTCATCAGCCATTCATGCATACTAATCACCCTGCACATCACAATATGGGCTGGTTTTCCACTGCTCATAGGTTCATAGGTTCATACTAGGCTATCTGCCCTAGGGCATTTATAAGCCTAGCCAGAGTGTGTTTGGCTTTCACCACCCATTTTAAATTAATTTTGCTATGCCCTTTTTCAAGGTTAGTATACTGTGCCTCTGTCTAACCGTGACACAGAAGTGATACCCGGGGTAAACCTACGATCTCCCATCCACTCATCAAGATTCCTCTTGAAGAGAGTCAATGAGGGACTCTGCCTAACCTGGACTGGGATTTTATTCCAGAGTGAAGGGAGCCTCTGGGTTATGAATCTGTCCCTCCAGCATGTCCTATTTATTTCAGTGCTGAGGTTCAAGTCTCTCAAGTGTGTAGCTCGATGGGATTTGGATTTTTTGAGGTGCAGCATGTCCCTTAATTCCGAGTTAGACATGGCTTTATACATCAGGCACAGGTCGCCTCTGAGCAGGCGGTATGCCACTGAGTAGAGCTGGAGTTTCTTTAACCGGGCAGCATATGGCATCTGTTTGAGCCCTGTGATCCTCTTGGTGAGGTACTTTTGGGGTCTTTCCAGTTGCTGCAGGTGTCTGGTAAGGTACACCTCAAAAGGGGCATTGTACTCAATTATGGGCCTGATGAGGGATGAGTAAAGAGGCACGATGACCTCCCCTGATCTAGATGTGAATCCCTTCATGATTAGGTGGGCTATATAAAATGTTTTTCTAACCACTTTGGCCACATGGTTGTCAAATGAGAGATTGCTATCAACTTGGGTCCCCAGGTCCCTAATTACTTCTTCTGTACTTAATGAATTACCACCTATGTGGTAATTTGTGGGCACTTTGTTTTTGCCAAAGGGGATGACTATACACTTTTTGGTGTTTAGCTTGAGGCCATGGCTCTGGCACCAGTTGTCTGTTTCTATGAGGCCCTTTTGGAGGATGCTTGTGTCGGCTGGAGAGTCGATTATGGCGCCCAGTTTGCAGTCATCTGCGAACTTCGTCAGCCACAGTCCTTCCGTGTTGGCCTGTACCTCCGAGAAATACATACCGAACAAGAGAGGTCCCAGGACTGAGCCTTGTGGGACGCCACTTGTAACTGGTTTGGAGTCTGGCATGGCTCCAGCAATTCTAACCATGTGGGTTCTGTCCTTGAGCCAGTTTGCAGCCCATCTAGTGACATAGGGGTTTATATTTAAGCTGGTGAGCTTATCTATAATGCCCGAGTGGGGTATTGTATCGAAGGCTTTTGCGAGGTCCAGGTAGGCTGTGTGGACCACCTTCCCCTCGTCAATGTCCTTGGTGACTGTTTCAAAGAAATCGACCAGGTTTAAGAGGCAGGATCTGCCCTTAACAAAGCCGAACTGGGTAGGATCCAGTGTCTGTAGGTCCCCAATATCTTTATTTATGAGGTCCATGATGATCCTTTCCATAGCTTTGCAGACCAAGCTAGTCAGGCTTATGGGGCGATAGTTTCCAGGATCTGTTGAGGCACCACCTTTGTGGAGAGGGACCACTGTTGCTGTATGCCACTCTTTGGGTACATATCCTGTAGTAGGGATGAGATTGAACAGTAGTTTTATGTTTGGGTTTAGCTCTTCTTGGAGTTCATGTAGGACGCAGCCCGGGACGCCGTCTGGTCTCATTGATGCTGTGTTTTTTGCTTTGGAGAGGGAGGCTCTTACCTGAGCATCTGAGATGTCAGGGGGGCAGCACTCTGCTGGGATAGATATTTGCCCTTTTGGTGGGGAGTTTGCACTGAACCTGTCAGCTAGGATGTTGGCAATGTCTGTGGGTTCGGTGTATTTTTTGTCATTCTGGACTAATTCTGAGCATATCTGGGAATTCCCACCCAGGTTCCTAACATAACTAAAGAAAGCCTTGTGATTATCCTTAGTGTCCTGTGCAATATTTCTCTCGAAGCTGGCCTTAGACGATTTTATGAGTGCCCGTAGTTTTTTACTAATACTGATCAGAGATGCCTTCCCTTTTAGGGATTTTGCTCTATCATGTAGTAGCTTCCTCCTTCTATTGTATAGTTTGTTTATGGCTGGGGTCCACCAGACAGGACGTCTGCCTTTGGAGGATTAGGTCTTGGTTTTATTTGGGATTGCATGATCCATGCATTCCTGAAGGTGTTCATAGAATGCGTTTATAAAGGAGTCTGCGGTCTGGGCCGTATTTTCCACAGGCCCGGGGGCTTTGAAGGATTCCACCTCGGTTTTGAGGAGTGTGAAATTTGCTTTAGAGAGGTTTTTCACTGTGGTTTTCTGGGCAGGGTGTGGGGTTGGGATGTGAATATCCAGTGAGATTAGTTTATGGTCTGATCTTACCCGTGAGGGATACACTTCTGGTCTGGAGCATAGAGTCCCCATGTTGGTGATGATCAGGTCCAGTATGTTTTCCCCTTTTGTGGGAGTGGTAACAAGTTGTTCCATAGCATTTGAGTTTATAAATTCTAGGAACCTTTGGGCTAGGGTGTTGGAGCTAGAGTAATGCTCCCAGTCTATGTTTGGGTAGTTGAAGTCGCCCAATATAATGGTGTTTGGAGTGACCTTCATATTTCCCAGTGTTCTCAGGAAGGCCGAGTGGGGTTCCTGGGTTTGGGAGGGTGGTCTGTAGCAGGCTATAAACTGGAAGGCAGTTTTACCCACTGTTAGTTGCACATGGATAGTTTCTGATGCTTCGTGCTGTGCCACCAACCTGGAGGTGTGGGTATCTTTGACGAATATTGATACTCCCCCTCCTTTTGTGGTTCGGTCCAAGTTTTGGGGCCGAAAAGCATGGTATGAGGTATAACCTGGTAGTGCTGGGGTGCTCTCGGGAGCCTTGAACCAGGTTTCTATTACTGCACAGATATCGATGTTCTCCATGCTAAGGAGAGTTTCGAGTGCATGCATCTTGAGGTTTAGACTTCTGGTGTTGAGTAGCATTACTCTTAGTTTCTTATCCCTTGTGATACCTATGGAGGTGGGTTTGACTTTTGAGCCTTGCCTAAAAAAGGTACTATGGGGGTAGCAAGAGCCTTTGCCAATATTCGAAAGCCCAGGGGTGACGGGAGCAAGCCATCCCTAGCGAAGCATCTTGGCTTGTCGAGCATGTCATCCCAGGCTGACAGGCATTGGATCCCCTTTGAATGACACCAATACTTAAGCCAATTGTTGAAATTGATCATCTTGTCTTCATATTGCGGCATCATTCTTGGTGAGGGTAAGATGCTACTCAAGGTCAGGGTCATACCGGCCTGGGCTACATGCTCAGAGAGCTCCTCTATGTCTCTTTTCATGTAGTCCAGGGAGGTACGTCTCAGGTCATTCACACCAGCATGGACAATGACTAAGTCATATTTGTACTTGCCTTGGAGTGACCTGAGTGCTTGTGTTATGTGACGGATCCTAGCACCCGACAGGCAGCTCATCGTGACCTTCTTGTTCAGCCTGGTGAGCGGGACTTCAGTGTGCCTGATGATAGAGTCACCTATTACAAGTGTTTCAGGTGTGTTGTTTAGCCTTAAGGGCTGTGACTGTTCAGAACACTGGCTTTGTGAGCTATGTGTTGCACGTGTTTTGTTTTGGGGTAGAAGTTGCTTGGGTGTCTGCTTTGGAGGTCTCTGCTGCTTAGGCAGATTTTTATTTAGAGCCTCCGAGTATGTTTTTGTGTGTTTATGTGTTTGGTTTGCTGTCGTGGTAGGTCTATGTGAGACTGGAATTGTAGTGAGTGTGGTTTCCTTCTCCTCCTGACTGGTTATGCCAGTACTGAGTTGAGAGAGCTTAGCCTCCAGTTTGGCTATATGGTTGCATCTCTCACATGTGTTGGAATTTGCTGGGAGGAGGAGAGGGTTGTCTGTGTACATGAGGCAGTTGTAACATTGCCTCAAGATTCCCAGATTCACCAGCTGGACCGGAGAGGAGATTGACAACTGACCTTTGGACATGCTAGAATAGTATTGGGAATTCCTTTATAATTGAAAAAAGGGCCAATGGGGAACAAGGTACTCAAGTGGAGTTTGTGAGGGTGTAGTGCTTTTAATTTTTTAGTGCTGACTTAGTGAGCAAGTGCCAGGTAACTTAAATGCAATGTGTTACAGGTAACTTAAATGCAAAAATGACAAACAGTAACTTTCTTTCAAGTGAAACAAGGAAATAAGTACAGTAAGCAATGCAGATATCACTAGGGATCCACAGAAGCGCTGAAAGGCCGCGTTTTAGGTGGAATTAGCATTTCAGGGAAATAACAAGCATACAAAACAAAGCTAGATTCAGCAGGCCTGGATCTAGTCTATGCTACAGCAAACAAGGTGTACCAATTTCAGTAAGAAACAGTTCAAATATGCAGGCACTATAAGCCTTTAACCAGAAATTCCCAGCTCAGAAGGGCAGAGTCCAGCCTCTCCTCCCACAAGAGTGCAGACCACGAACCTTCTTAATGTAAAATAACTGGCCTGAAGCCCAAGTGCTTAAACCAGAACTAATACACTTTTAGAATAACAGACACTGAGCCCTTAATCAACAGTTCCCAACTTAGAAGGATGTAAGCTACCTGTCCTGCCACCACAGTACAGGCCACAAACCTTCCTAATGTAAAACAACTGGTCTGAAGCCAAAGTGCTTAATCCAAAAGACTTAGAATGATAGCTACACTTTAATCAAGTTACTACCAAGCAGTAATAAATACAATTGAATACTTTAAAAAATGCCTGGATTAGTGCTCAAGTTATACAAACAAAGCTAGATTCAGCAGGCCTGGATCTAGTCTATGCTACAGCAAACAAGGTGTACCAATTTCAGTAAGAAGCAATTCAAATATGCAGGCACTATAAGCCTTTAACCAGAAATTCCCAGCTCAGAAGGGCAGAGTCCAGCCTCTCCTCCCACAAGAGTGCAGACCATGAACCCTCTTAATGTAAAATAACTGGCCTGAAGCCCAAGTGCTTAAACCAGAATTAATACACTTTTAGAATAACAGACACTGAGCCCTCAGTCAGCAGTTCCCAACTTAGAAGGATGTAAGCTGCCTGTTCTGCCACTACAGTGCAGACCACAAACCTTCTTAATGTAAAACAACTGGTCTGAAGCCCAACTGCTTAAACTAAAAGGCTTAGAATGAGTTACACCAAGCAGTAATAAATACAATTGAGTACTTTTAAGATGACACAAAAGCAAAATAATGTAGGAAGAAACACAAATACAGTAAAAGCAGATATATTTTTTTTTTAAGTGGAAAGAGAGAAAGGAGTAGCAGAAACTAAGCTGAATGGCCTTCTCAAATGTTCTCCCTGTACTGGGTAGAATGATGCAATGACACTAGACTGAGAGGAGGGTCCCAGATCAAATTTACACTAGGGGTGGGCAACTGCAAAGCCACCAACTATAAACACTATACCAATAGGGAGGGAGGGTGGAAAACAAACTGCAGAAATGTTTCTCACAGCTGAAAAGTAGCAGTGAGCCTTTAAATGAAAGTTTTAAACAGCTAAAGGAGCCTCTAGAAAAAAAGAGTTTAACTGCAACAAGTTATCAGAAACAAGCAACCCAACAGATGCTTAATAAAAGTGGACAATTTCCAGTTAATACCTCACACACAGTGAAACTAGCTAAAAAATACACAGTACACAAAGTGCTATAAATAACAAAGAAATAAAGAACAAAATAAACAAAAAACAGGATACTTAATGTTATATATTATAGCTCCGAGTTTCCTCAGTGTCTTTCCTTCGATCAGCTCAGTGTGAAATGGCAGAACACTCACAACTGAACTTCTTAGGTAACAGAAAGTTGAAACCTGAGACAGCTTTTAAGAAAGAAATCTCAAAAGAACCAATGAGGTGCTTAGTCTAAGCTGTAGTCCAGGTGACCTCAGTCAGCCAATGACCTCAAACAATTCTATCTCACTGAAATGCCTGATGGCTTTGGCTAAACCAAGATGTCCCTGAATATGTGCTCAGACACACAGCCTCCACAAACACTAGGTCCAAATACAAGCCTGAATATGGAACTGCTACAAATATCCCCACTACTTAGAACAAACTGCAGAAATGTTTCTCACAGATGAAAAGCAGCAGTGAGCCTTTAAATGAAAGTTTTAAACAGCTAAAGGAGCCTCTAGAAAAAAGGGTTTAACTGCAACAAGTTATCAGAAACAAACAACCCAACAGATGCTTAATAAAAGTGGACAATTTCCAGTTAATACCTCACACACAGTGAAACTAGCTAGAAAAATACACAGTACACAAAGTGTTATAAATAACAAAGAAATAAAGAACAAAATAAACAAAAAACAGGATACTTAATGTTATATATTATAGCTCCGAGTTTCCTCAGTATCTTTCCTTCGATCAGCTTAGTGTGAAATGGCAGAACACTCACAACTGAACTTCTTAGGTAACAGAAAGTTGAAACCTGAGACAGCTTTTAAGAAAGAAATCGCAAAAGAACCAATGAGGTGCTTAGTCTAAGCTGTAGTCCAGGTGACCTCAGTCAGCCAATGACCTCAAACAATTCTCTCTCACTGAAATGCCTGATGGCTTTGGCTAAACCAAGATGTCCCTGAATATGTGCTCAGACACACAGCCTCCACAAACACTAGGTCCAAATACAAGCCTGAATATGGAACTGCTACAAATATCCCCACTACTTAGAACAAACTGCAGAAATGTTTCTCACAGATGAAAAACAGCAGTGAGCCTTTAAATGAAAGTTTTAAACAGCTAAAGGAGCCTCTAAACAAATGGGTTTAACTGCAACAAGTTATCAGAAACAAACAACCCAACAGATGCTTAATAAAAGTGGACAATTTCCAGTTAATACCTCACACACAGTGAAACTAGCTAGAACAATACACAGTACACAAAGTGCTATAAATAACAAAGAAATAAAGAACAAAATAAACAAAAAACAGGATGCTTAGTTTCCCCAGTGTCTTTGCTGTTACATTAATAGGCTGTATTAGGTTTTACTATAGGGAGGAGAGTTTAAAAGTGTGGTGGACAAACTGCAGTGTATCTGTACTCCAAAATCACTGTAAGAAGTTTGCAAGAATATTGTTTTACTATTTTTTTATATTTCCACCTACTTTGCAGTCAGTCCTAGCCACATACTATATATGTTATATGCTTTTGGGAATGGCCTTACAGTTGAGGTACTTTTATATTGTCTGTGGAAGACATGCACATTCCTGTGTACTGGCTGGGACACATAATACAACTGGCATTTGACTGCAGCTGTGTTGAACCATATATTAGTTGATGGTTTTGATGCTCTGTAAGATTGTCTTTGAATTACAGTAGCACTGATATTCACATAATATTGAAAATGTGCACAGAATCTACTCCAACAGGCAGACTCTGTCTAGTTATGCTATGATGAACTTTGTTGCATGAACCTTTCTGAGCCTTTTTCTGTGCATTGCCACATGTACTATCACTACACGCATACCTCACAACTGTCCAGATTTTCTCAGAATGTCCAGATTTTTTACTTATATTTTTGGTCTGTTCCTCATAAAATTTGTGGTTTTCTGGATTTTTGTGGCCAATCAGTGAGGAATGAATTCAGTAAATAATGAAAAACATTTGAGTTTTAGACTTCATAGCCTTCAGAAAATGCATGGCAACACAAGAACTTTTATTCTAGCAATGTTCTAAGCTTATAAGAGCAGTATTTTAAATTTGTCCCACTTTTTGGGGCTTTGACCCCATTATTTTTGGCTTTGTCCAGACTTTTTGTGCTAAGAGGTATTCTATACAGTGTATATTACCATGCTTAAGAATTGTGCTCAATAAATCCAAGGATGAAATATAGGTAATCGCTGGAGATGAAAGTTTATAATAAATAAGCAATAATCCACAACTGGGTCTGGGTATATCAGGATTTACCCACAGTGGGTGTAGTTTGATCATGAGAACTAAGCCTGAGTAATTAGGTAAAGCCAACCTTAGGTAAATCTTGATATATTCATACCCAGTCATGGATTATTGCTATTATACAGTGGCATTATTTAAGAAAGAAATTGCTTACCTTTCTTAAATAATGTCTTTGTATAAAGGCACTGAAGTGTTCCCCCACATTTTTCCTTCTCTTGAGTGACATTTAAAGACATGCAGGTAGGTACGTGCGTGAATAGGTGTGCCTTCTTTAAAGGTTGAGCATCAGGCTGGCTACTCAGCACCGTAAAATCCACTGCCAATCATTAGTGGATCGGAGCTCCACTGTGGTGACCCCTAACCGGGAAAAGTCGAAAGACTGATGTACTGAACATGCGTATGTGACTTGCATCCCCATGCTTGCACAGTACATCAGTGTAGTGCAGGAGAGGCAACAGAGAAATGAGAATCACCATTGCTGGTTTTTTTTTTCTGTCAAAATTTTATGAGGGACGGCACAAAAATAGAAGGAAAATCAGGTGCGTTTCTGTTTCTTTATTTTTTAAGAAGGTATCTTAATTTTCTTCTGTTTTGTTCTGTCCCTCAGCATTTTCCAATAGAAAGTTCGGCCACTGAATGGTACTTCAGAGGCCAGACTTTATGCTATTGGTTTATGCTCGATTTACAACAGGCACAATGATTGGGCTGTCCAATCAGTATGCTCGTTTCTGAATACAAATGATCTGTCATAGTATAATGTTACATAAATTATAAGAATTTGGAATTACTCAATGGACTTCATTCATTTGTAGTTAAAATCAAAAGTCTGAGACAGGATGCTTACCAAGCAAGTATGCTAGTATATTTATAAGTATAGGCAAGCTGATGATCTTCCAAACTACATATATCTAAGAAAAACCTGTACAGCAACCATAAAGAAAAATAATGTTTTGTGCTAGAAGCAAGGTAGAAAAAAAACTGATAAAATATGAAAGAACCATGGGAATAAGCAACAGTCAACTGGGCTGACACCCTAGTATTCCCAGTAGTCATCTCAAGTCAAAGAACCCTGAAAAAGTCAGAATATGTACTGGTATCAGAAGTTAAGTACAGTGATTTCAAATGAAAAAGACCTCACACCTACTATAAAGTGCTCATCAAGTTAGACTCTTGGCTACTTTTGCCATTAATTTCAAAATTAGAAAAATCTTTCCCACTGCAAGAAAGTACAGTTGTGTAAGTAAACTTACCAAAACATCAGATGCTTGAATGATCATTGCTACAGTAGCCTTAGCTATATGGGTTTTGTCCTGCCAATTATTTAACAGCTGGTCAGCTTCCAAAGCTTCAGGGTACCTTCCATGTACTCAAACTGTCAGGCAGCTCAAGCTGAGATGACTGAAACACAAGTTTGTTTGCAAAACTCTTCAGAGCCATTGTGCCAAAAGAGAGAGAGGGAAGCTGAGCCCTGAAGGGACAATGCTAGAGACAAGAAAAAATAAATAAATGTCAACAGCCTGGCATAAAAAATGTACCAAAAAACATGGGGAGATGGAGGGAGGGAGAGGCTAGTACAGCAGTGATTATTTGACGATCTACTGTTATGGTAAGTTTATAACAATACTATGTCCATCATATTGATCACTGATGCAGTGGCCTTAGCTTTATGAGTAGATTACCCTAGATTACTACATTTTGGAGGTGGAAGGAGAAGAGTCCAGGAGCCCATAGATAATGGTCCTAGAAAAGCTTGATCTGGACCTAGAGAAGGAATCAAGGTTATAGCATTTTGCAAAAATATGTACAGAGGACCAAGTGGCTGCTTCTAGAATCCATCCCTTTCCAAAAAGCCGTAGATGAAGCCAAGGCCCTGATAGAGTGGGCCTAGGCCCTGCCTGGAATAATTTTGTTATGTTGAGTCTAACAAAAGGCAATAGCCTTGGACAACTATTTGGAAATAGTGTGTTTTGACAGTTTGTCTCTTCTTCTTACCGTCACAAAAAAGAAGAATTGATCCAAAGATATGGAGTAGACTTTCTTCATTATTTTTGGGTTCAGGAAAGAAAACGGGGAGATAGAATGTTTGGCTTAAAATAAACTCGGACATCACTTTAGGCATAAAAGAAGGACTAGTTCTCAAAGAAACTCTTTCTATGTAAAATGAGATAGGGCTTGTAACTCATACCATTAATACAGAGGTCAGAGCAATCAGTAAAACAGTTTACCATGTTAAGAACCTCAAGTCAGCTAGATTAACTGCTTCAAATGGAGCAAGTGTTAGCTTCTATAACACAAAATTAAGATCTCAAGGAGGACCACCAGTTTCCTTGGAGGTTTCTTATGCAAAGCCCTTTAAAAATAATTTTTACATGACAATGTATTGAAAGAGGAGGAGCTATGGGCAGATATACTGAAATGGCCAGTAAATGAACCTTGGTAGAGAAATAAGATAGTAAGTAATAGGATAGTAACTTACACAAATATTGTAGAAACAAAGATCAACTAGTCCTGAATGGGTGCTGGTTATGTTGTTGCCACCAACTAGAAAACCTTTTCCATTTGCTAATATATAACTTTCTAGTAGCAGGCTTTCTTGCCTCAATTATTACCTGCTGCATGACCTCAGTAAACAGGTGCTTAAAAGGAATTAAGACCCTATCATCCAGGCAGTCAATTAAAATTGATTGGTGTAAAGGTGTATCAAACACCCCCTGTTCTTGTGTTAGTAAAGCCAGTCTGAGAAGGTCTGTAGTAACTGCCCTTGGCCATTTCCAAAAGAAGGGAGAACTATGGATGCCTGGGCCAAAATGGAGTCACCACAATAATCTTTGGGGATTCCTTCTGAAACTTCAGAAGTACCCTGGATATTAACAGCACAGGGTATAAAAACATACAGGAACATTCCTGTCCAAGGGGAAAAAGGGCATATATCTTTATACTTTCTTGCATGGAGACCTGGAACAGAAGTTTGCCAGCTAATTGTTCTGAGAGGAGGTAAAGAGGTCTTCTTAAGAAACTTCCCACAGATGGATCAAAGTTTGGAAGAGTCCTTCATGTAGTGTCCATTCATGAAGGTCTGTCCTGGTCCTGCTCAGCTTGTCTGCTGCACAGTTTTGCTCTGATGGAATGCAGGATGTCTGTAGAGTGATACTGTGCTATGAAGCTATATCCCAAACTAACATGGATAGTCTGCAAAGGGGGCATGACCTTTTGACAATCCACTGCTCCAAGAGTATTCACAAAGCATCCAGTTCCAGTTATAGCTCATTGCAACCTACAGTGTATTCACAGTTTTGCTTATTGATGTACCACCTGACTGTGGTATTGTCAGTAACCACTTGCAGAGGACTCTGGGACCAACGATGGTTTAGAGAGTTGAGTGCCTTGATTAGGGCAAGCATCTCCATGATATTTATGTACTTATATCTGTCCTTGGTGTCCCACACTGCTGCAATTGTCTCTCTCCTGAAACTGCTCTCCAAGCAAAGTCTGAAGCATCTGTGTTGACTGACTGCTTTGGATCAGGAAGTGATAAAGGAGACCTGGATTTAAGGATATTTGTTGTCACCACCAAAAGATTTCTCTTTTGACAAACCCCAGCACTGGGATTTAAAAAGATAAAGGGTGTTGATGCTGAGACCAAAGAGATTTCAAACACTGCAGTATCTTTCTCATGTGGGGACTTGCCTGAGGTATCATGAGAATCATAGATACCATGAGCCCCAAAACCCCGAGGCATTCCTTTACAGTGACAGAAGTCTGAGTGGAAAACAATAAAAATAGAACTAGATAAAGATCTATTTTTCAAGTGGAAGAAAAACTTTATGAACTGAGATGTCTAGTTGACATCCCAGGAACACAGTCCTGTGTGAAAGGGTCAAGAAATAATTTTCAATGTTTGATTGGAATTGCAACTTGTATTACAGATCTTTCACCCAAGAAAGAGATTCCTGACACTTTGAAAAAGACTATGCAAAAATAAGCAAATTGTCTAAATATGGAAAAAGTTGAAATGCCCTGTAGCTTGTAATGGGTTATAACCAGAGCTAGACACTCTGGGAACACTCTTGGAACAGTGGATAGTCCAAAGGGTAAGGCAGAGAACTGCTAATGTGATCCAGATATACAAAATCTCAAGAGACGTCTGAAGTCTTGATGAATAGGGATGTGATGATAAGCATCTTTTCAGTCTAGTGTTACCAAGAAACTTGAAAGAGGAAGGTAAGGTCGTAAAGTGACATCATTTTACATTTGGGCATTTTCACAAACAGGTTTAGGAAAGGAAGATCCAGAGCTGGTTCACACAAATTTTCTTCCTTTGGCACTAGGAACATGTTGAATAAAAGCCCTTTCCCGTTTGGGAAGAAGGAACTGGTTCTATCACTCCTTGGGACAACATGTGATGAAGAATCGGTGGAAATAAAAAAGAGTCTGTTCTGCAGGATGAGGAATGACCCCCTGGAAAGGAGGAATTTCCTCCCACTGCCATCTGTAACCATGATGAATAATTTTCAGAACCCATTTGTCTGAAACTATCTGTTGCAAAAGAGAAAAATGGGTTTTCGAGGTCTCCTTGACTAGTATATTCAAACTTGTTGCACTGTACTTGGTTTTGCAAGGTTAAAGATTTATCTTTGGAGCCGCACTTGCCATTTCTTCTTAAACATTTGTTTATCTGTATTTTGATGAGACTCTTTGTTCTGCTGTTTGTTAAAATTGGATGAAAAGATGGAAAATCCCTTGGAAAATTTGGAAAAGAAGGGCTGAAAAATCTTAGAGATTCCCTGGATCAGCTTGCCTTTTTTGTCACACTTTTTTGATCAACTCTGCAGCAGAGGGCCAGACACTAAATCACTATCCAAGACAGAATTTAAAATATAATTTTTAACATCATTTGGGAAGTTCTTAGAATGCAGCCATGCAAACCTCCTCAAAACAGTATCAGTGGTCATAACCCTAAACAACGTTTACTGTGTAACTGAAGAAATTAATTTATTTAAAGCAAATTTCTTCTCACAAGAAGAAATGGCTGATAAAACATTCCTCATACGTTCAAAGTTTGTCAGAACAAACTTTAACATATGAGCCCAACAGTTCAAAATTCTGAAAATCAAAGTTGCAGAAGTATACATATTTTCCCATATCAATCGATAATTTCCCATTTTTATCAGAAATTGTAGGATTGGAGTTGACTAGGTATTTAGCAGCAGTGGAATCAACTACAACTATAGCTGCCAGGTCAGATTTGAGAATAGTATATACAAATTTAAAAGACTGAGGAACTTAATACATCCTCTGACTTTTTAGGAGCAGATAGCTTATTATCAGGAAAATTGCAACCCGTAATACATACACATCCTCTAAAGCAGACATTAGGAATGGATGTAGGATCTGTAAAATCCTTCTGTAACAACTCATAGTATTTCATGTGGGACTGAGAAACCTCAGTGTTCTCCCACTGAAAACACTGGCTCCTTCTAGCAATAGTCTCTGAGAAAGAGAAACCCCAACAGAATGAATCAGAAACTGAGCTCTCTTCTCTGGCTGAATCAGAAATCTGAGGAAAAATAAATAAATCTGTCCCTGCATCTTCCTTTTCGGATTCAGAATCTTGAATCTCTTTAGAAAAAGAGGAATCCCTATTTCTTTTACCAGAAACTACTTTACTAGAAGAATCAACAGCCTGAATTAAACCCTAAGTCAGACCCAGTTAACTACTCATCCAAAAAAACCTGAGGAATAGATATATGCTTTTTTTTCTGTTTCTTTTTGACAGGAAAAATGGGACCGACCATGCTACTAAATGGCAAAAGCAGCTTCCCCAAGGATGGGCACAACATTCTGACACAACAGAGAAACTTTCCTTGCTCTCTCCCCCAGGACTGACAACAGTGGCTCTCCCCTGCCTGCTGAAGGGACCCCAACAGTCACACAGGGCATGGCTAAACCTCGGTCTATAATGGCTCTAGGTGCTGCACAAGAGGAATGTGAGTAAAAAATGAGTGGTCTGAGGTACAATAAATGACCACAGTAGAGTCAACCACCTAAGCCTGAAGCAAATTGCTAGCCTGCTATGGTGACCTAACCTCAATATTGTCAGTAACTGTTCCTAAGGTAGGGCTTTGATTGAATGAGCTTGCACCCTGGTCTGATGTGATTGGTCACTTGTTGTTCCACTGCTCTGAATTTAAAACTCCGGAATTTTAGATCATTTTTAAATACCAACAGCTACTGGATTTTTGCAGCATATGAGTAAGCCACTGTAAATAAATAAATAACATTATGTGAGCAATGGTCCATTATGTACATTGAATAACTGCCTTCATTTTTAGACAAAGTGTGACCCAAGACTAACGCTCAAGTGCTGGCTGTACCTGTAAAATCCCCCTCAGCTGCCTTTGTTACTAGTAATTAGTGTCTTATCAGCATCTGTAGCTGGAAATCTGTGGCATGATTATGAGTGTCTTATCAGCATCTGTAGCCGGAAATCTGTGGCATGATTATGAGTGTCTTATCAGCATCTGTAGCCGGAAATCTGTGGCATGATTATGAGTGTCTTATCAGCATCTGTAGCCGGAAATCTGTGGCATGATTTTGCATAGTAATCACAGGATGGTACTACTTCATTGATCAAAGCAGAAATAGTTGTATATTCATTAGGAAGGTCTTGTAAGTTGTTGTTGTTATGTCTTTCGGCTTTTCCCGGTTAGGGGTCGCCACAGCAGAACTCCGGTCCGCTAATGATTGGCAGTAGATTTTTACGTGCCGAGTTGCCGGCCCTGGCGCACAACCTTCAACGAAGGTACACCCATTCACGCAGGGCTCCACACAGAAGACGCACTAGCTGAGAATCGAACAGGACAACGTCTTACAGTAAGGCGACAACGCTACTGCAGCACCACCACCAGGCTGAAAATCTGATAAAATTTTCAAGCTAGGTGAAATTTGGATCATTTATTGAAATGCCTGTAGACATCCTTATAAAGCAAAAGCCCTACAGAAATGCATTAGAACAATTGTTTCATTTAGTAATTCATCATTAAACAACATAGCAGTGTGTTGTTATGGAAGATAAACATAAACTTTTTGTGATAAGTGTGTTTTGAGAGGTATGGGTGGCAAGACCATATTGAGAAGCAGGGGATTAGCTGCTAAAGAATTCTCTTTTATTTATATTTTTGTTGGTTAGGTTTGTTTCACGGAAACACATTTTAAAACTTTTTTAAATCTGTGTTAAATACTCTAGCAAATGACGTTCCTACCAATGTCATGTTTAAAGTCATAGAACTGGGTGGGTATCCCAAGTAACTTTAGAAGTATATTTGTGTACAAGAAAATGGAAATTCACATACCAGAAATATGACTAATATTCCTGGAATGGATAACTGGCAGCCGTACAGGGGTTAGGCTGTAGCCTTAAGATGCTGTCTGGGAGTTTAGGTTTTATTTGTTCTTACCTCTTTGTACTAGACTGAATTTTATTTCATCTTGTACCTGTGTGAACAGGTATGTGCCCTTTTCTCTGACACCCACTGCATGCCAGGGTGCCAAGAAAGTGGAGTAAAGCACAGTGGGAGCAGCAGGAAACAGTGGAGATCCTACACTAAACACACACACACACACGCACACACACACACACACACACACACACACACACACACACACACACACACATCACACATGCATATACCAACACACACACACACACACATCACACATGCATATACCAACACACACACACACACACACACACACACACACACACACACACACACACACACAAACAGACACACACACGCATATACCAACACACACACACACACACATATACCAACACACACACACACACACACACACACATATACCAACACACACACACACACACACACACACACACACACACACACACACACACACACACACACACACCCATCACACATGCATATACCAACACACACACACATCACACATGCATATACCAACACACACACATCACACATGCATACACCAACACACACACACACACACACACACACACACACACACACACACACACACACACACACACACATTATAGCATTATCCCTTGCTACTTCTCGTGTACTCAGAGGGTAGTATATGGGGGTACATATTAATGCAGTCCTAACATTAAGGGTTGGGGACACAAGCTTGTGGTTGTAGGGAGGAAAGAAATGCTGTCGTATTTCAATCCCTCCCAAATTAATCCATTTATGTGGCTTAAATCTAATCCTAGTTAGACTAGCAAACCTCAAAAATCAGAGTCAGCTTGCAAATCTTACTCTTTCCTATACCCAAATTATCTCTAAGCTGACTTTGCTGCAGCTTGTTTCTTGTTACATTTTTTATGAAGGAGGTAAGCACACTTGCAACACAAGTTTTCACCAACAACCCATTGCAGCTACAGTGAACTCTGTAGCATTGTTAATTTAACCTGCACTCTGATGAAGAAAGCATTCTTCGCATCTGGCTTCACTTGGTAGGAAACTTGACACACTGCACTGAGGAGGCATCATGGTAATTGGCAACAAGTATTTTTCATGCAGTCTTTCTCATTTTGATATCCAAATTGTAAATACTCTAAGCTTTACTGTACAATCTCTATGCCACATTGGTATAATATCACCAATTTTATTTATTTATTTTGTTTCTTTCTTTCTTTGCTTACAGTGGTAGTACAGTGATCACAACAGTCCATTTGTTGTTACAGCCCAGATGAAGAAATTCACAAAAAAAATAAAGCAGAACAAATTCCGAAACATGGTGTAATCACAAAAGGTAGAGAATAAATCACTTATCAAATCACATTAAAAGTATGTAATAAGCTGTAATAAAAGATAATTAAAATGAAAGCCACATACACACAGAGAAAGTGTTATGACAAAAAACATGATGCATGAAAGTAAAAAATGTCCAAAGTTTGTATAGCTTGTGTGTCAACACAGAAATTGTCACAGAAGAGTACTTCTTTTCATTTCCTTTGGCTCGCCTAGTTTTATTAAATCCCATGTTGGGCTCCTATTATGTGTAAGGTAACAGATGCTGTGAGATGTTTGTCAACTGTTTATTAAAGTAGGGCTAAAAATCCGTGTCCTTACCCTACAAAGAATGATCTATGTAATATGAAGACAGCACACATTGTGACGTTTCTCTGTTAACCTGGGAACT